>NC_136483.1:53756631-53786631 GCF_053919585.1 Euprymna scolopes
ATTAAATCCTCTCACTTTGCCCACGTAACATCCTATCCAATCATTTTTACATGAACACTTATTTCAACATTATCCTATACACTTGCTTTACCGCTAGAGCAAAGTTAGACATACTGGATTCTGGTAAAGAAATTACACTTCTCCCTCAGTGACGGACAGAATAGACTATGTAGCATCAGAACAGGTACTATACTTTCTTCCTGGTTTTTTTTGCAAAATTCTATGGTGGGCACACGAGTTACACATGGTTTTAGGATTATATCTTCCATTTCCATTAAAAAATTGAAGACTTTAAACCTTTTCCGTAATTTTTTAGTTGTATATATATATATATATATATATATATATAATGTTCATTTTTCCAATATTTAATGATGTTTTGGGTATTTCAACAGTTTTAGAGAATTCTAAATCTGCATTCTTTGTTATATATTCTAAGAGCTCGTAGGCAAAACTCAATTATGAGATCAGTTTTAATCTTAATGTTATATAGGAGCGAAATATCTTTAAACGTTTATGTTGTTTTGTCGTTGCCTATCATAGTTAGAATAATTTGTGATCTATATATTCTCTAGAAAATATATAATGCTGTTTGATTCAAGTTATGGAAGATTCGACCGTATATTGTTTTTGCTTGTTTCAGAGTAAGAAAAACGTATGCTATTGAGATCCTAACGTATTTTGAATTTTAGGGGTAATCTATATTTAAAGAGGTTATATTATGATAATACTAAACAATAAGTCAAATAAGCCATCAAGTGAGTTGCCCATTATGACACCAACATTTTGTTGTAGTATTCATAGTTTTTTTTTTTATTATTACATTTTCACCCCAAACAAGGCACATTGCCACTTTGATGTAGGGGGCTACTATCAGAGACATAAGCTATATGGGTACTATATAGGGAGTTGGGCAGCAAGATGTTGGTTCACGTTGCACTTGAACTTCTGCATGTCAGTACAGTTGGGGAAGCAGGAACCCGGAAGGGAATTCCAAAGTCTACCGGTTCCGGGGAAGAAATTACTGGAGTAGAAGGCTCTCTTACATCTAGGGATCTTTACTGTGAAGGGGTGGGATTTAGCTGCTTGACGGGTTTTTCGGGGGGGTATTTACGTCGCGGGGAGTACAAGTGCTTGCAGTTCGTCGGAGCATTCACCGTTAAAGTACTTGTAGAACAGGCAGAGTTGAATTTAAAATAAGTTGTATTGATGATGTGTTTGGATATGTCAAACATGGTGTTAAGAAAAGATTAGTTAGTATGTTTTCTTTTATTTGTTTATTTTTTGTAATGTTTTGCAAGTAGGTTAAAGCTTTTTAATATATATATCTTGGTAAATAGGAATATTATGTTTAAAATGTTCATGGATTTCTATAGGGAATTTTATTGATCACTTGAGTCTAAGTGAGTGGCTAATAATCCCTATTTTGTGTGTGTATAAGGGTTGGTGATATTTTCGTGACTGCTATGGGCGGTGCTACCTATACTGAAGTTTATGAGTCTTAAGGGGGTGTTTGATTTTCTAGTTTGGGGTAGGCTGTACAATGCGGGGATGGTAGGTTAATATTTAATTTAAGATGTACATGATTTTAGTGTTGTCTTTCCTATTTTTATTTTTATACTATTGCTTCATTACGACATTCCTTACAGTTTTTCTTTTTTTTAGTGGTTGCTTTTAAACTGTCTTTACAAACTCTGCATCATCATATTTGGATTTATGCCGGTCTCACATGCTGACATATGCTGAGCAGTTTTTTAGAAATTAACTTACAAAGTAACTTATTTCTGACCAGGTCTTTATTCAACCCTCTTTCTCTCAAATCCATCTTTTCCTTGGCCTTCTCCTACCAACTGGCCACCATTGCCTCAATTAAACCTAAAAACTATCATTGATTTTTTTTCACAGTGACCATACCAACAAAGTTTCCTGTTCTGCATACATTTCCCTACACTGTCTAAATTAATCCCCCTGAATGATCAAATCTGCCAATTACACTCAGGATCTGATCTAAACTACGCCGCCATTTTTGTTCAACATAATGTCTCAACACTAAACAGGTTAATGTCTCAAGACTAAACAGCCATCGTCTTTTCTTTGACGGATCGGAATCTAAATTCGAATTGTGGCAGGTAACATTTCTGGGATATCTAAGGATTCGAAAACTACACAAAGTGATACAATCTTCAACAGAGAATCCTAACGACCCCGAATTTCTCGAAAAGAACGCGACTATTTTTGCAGAACTGATTCAATGCTTAGATGACAGAAGTCTGTCTCTGATTATAAGAGACGCCTTGGATGATGGACGGAAAGCATTAAACATATTAAGAGAACATTATTTATCAAAAGGGAAACCGAAAATTATATCTCTATATACAGAACTAACGTCTCTGAAACGTAAAGAGGATGAAACTATTACCGACTATGTTATAAGGCAGGAAAAAAACCGCCAATACGTTAAAACTCTCAGGTGAAATAATAAGCGATAGCTTGTTGATATCAATGACCCTTAAGGGATTTAAAGTGGCATTGTGCAGTTACGAAGAGACTAATCGTATGCTTGTGGGCAATAATAACTCCAGCAATATTATGAAGTTCAAAAATCCTTCTTGAAAAGCAGACACCACCAAATTACGCACCTCATCGCAACGTATTATCCAAAAGTAATTTTCCCAACAAAAAGAATAAAATTATCTGCTATAATTGTGGACGACCCAACCACAAAAGTTTCCAATGTCGATATAAAAGCTCTAAAATGGACTCCGTAAAAACATTGAAAACTTTGAGGAAGAACATACATTTCTATTTACATGCAACTTTGACAATGCCACAAACGGTAAAACATCTCCTTGTAGACTGTGGTACTACAGCACACGTTATCACCAAGGAATCTGATTTTATTAATTTTGATTCAAACTTTAATCCACAAAGTCATTTTGTCTAACTTGCCGACGGTAGTCAAATAAATGATATAGTCTTGAAAAGAGGCGATGCTAAAATATCCCTAAAAAAATAATAATGGCGAAATCTGTAACTGTATTCTAAAAAATGCTCTGTTCATACCTACATGTAAGCAAGACATATTTTCCATGTAGGCTGCAATTAAACAAGGTGCGAATATAAATTTTGGCCAAAACAAGTCAAAATTGATATGCCCCAATGGAACTATTTGACATTAAAGAAAATGGCCGACTATATTATTTAAAAAGTATGGTTCCCTCAAAAACTGCCTGTCACGACTTGAAAACCTGGCATAAAATTCGAGAACACTGCAATACAGCTGATATTAAAAAATTACCAAATGTAGTCGAAGGCATGAAAATAATATCTTCAGATGATCTCCCAAATTGTGATGTGTGTGCATAGGGGAAAATGACAAAATATATAAGCAAAACGCCAGACAAAAAAGCTACGAAAATTCATTGGTCTCATGCCCCCTACTAGGAGTCAAAAACAGTTTACAAAATCTGTTTTTAAGACTCTTATTATATAATCATTGTATTATTTTCATATCATTTTTCTCTATTCAACACATATCCTCTACTCTCACTGTTCATCACTGCATACGGATGCCTGTTATATCCTCTTTTTGTTTTTTTCTTACAAAGGCATCACCACTTATCAAGGCCAAGAGGTCACTCGAGGATAAGGGTTAAAGAGTGTGCAATAGAGAGTTGGACATTCATAGTTGTTGTTTCATTACGTTTCCTTTCCTTAGTTGACAGTGCTAACACTTTATTGGTTAAGAATGTCAGAAGTTCACTAAATTTATTCAATCCACTCTTAAAATTTGCATTCATACTAATACCAGCTCCTCTCCGGGCTCTAACTTTATCTTCAAGGTAAGAAAACTTTTCAATAGCCCCACCATCCAAACAATCTGCATTTTATGATTTCGCTTATAGGTTTTAATGATGTAATAATTTGAATGTCAAGCATTAAATATATTTGTCTTCTTTCCATCTTACATTCAACATATGTCCCTTTTGCTTTGTCTAGGAAGTCGGACGTTTTTAATATTTCATAATCTCTCTCTCCTATTTCTACTCTTCACCAGTTATCATTATATTCCAAGTTTTCCTTCGCTGGCCAACTTTCTTGTGATCCATTCTTCTGAAACCATTTATCCACAAGAACGAATTCTCCACATGACTGTACCCAAGTAACCCCATTATCCTTAAGACTAGCAATACCAGAGACTGGTGTGTAAGAATATGATTAATATGGTAACTCTCAGTTAACGTTTAATTAAAGTGGAATTTTTCATTTAAAATTAGCAGGAGGCTACGTTTCCTGGGCGTGACATTATTGGAACAGTAAGTGAATATGGCAAGTTGGTAAAGAGAATTTGGTTTCTTTCATCTGAGTCACCAACCAAAAGAGTTGGATTTTATATACCGTACTTTGGGGCAATCGCACCAAGTCTGTGGTAATTGCGCCAACTAGCTAAAAGTACTCTTTTAGCAACCATGCATATAAAGAGCACTTTTTTTTTAGTTGCCGCAAGTACCCCCGGATATGGCGCAATTACCCCAAAGTACGGTATTATTTTTTTTTATTCCTTTTAGATGATGCTTCATAATTTCATATCCAATTTTTGCGACTGTTATCCTTATCTTCATAGTTGTTGTTTCATTACATTTTACCACCTGAAGAAGGCCAGAGAATGAGTAGGCCGAAACGTGGTGAAACAATAACAGCTATGAAGATAAGGATAATAGTCTACAAAAAACTGAATACACAAAACAGTTGGGCGTTCGAATAGTTTTGAGAAAAGGTTGGGTTGTTTAAGTGTGTACATGCACATTCTTAAAGATGACTATCATGAAACCCCAAACAATTGTATTTGTTGATGCTTTGTTTTAATAAGCTTCATAAAAGTTACAGTAATGTAGGGAAAAGATTCAAGCCTTCGTATTATTATTCATCAGACTACTATTCTCATCTTGAGTTAGATTTTCACAACGTTTCGGTCGATGTAACCTCCGACCTTTTCAGGTGTATCTTGTCGAACTCGGGAATGTTTCTGTCGAACTCGGGAATTTGGACGGAATTTTGAGTGGAACCCTTTATTTACATGATATTACATCACACTATACGTATTACATAGTGTGCTCTAGTTGTAAAGGGTTCTGCTCGAAATTCCACCCAAATTCCCGAGTTCGACAGAAACATTCCTGAGTCCAACAAGATACACTTGAAAAGGTCGGAGGTTACATCGACCGAAACGTTGTGAAAATCTGACTCAAGATTAGAACAGTAGTCCGATGAATAATAATCTGAATAACCAATCCTCATCTCAAAAATTAAGAAACGTCATTCAAGCCTTGACTGCCACATAAGTACCGAAACCTGATCAGTGAATCATGTAAATGAAGTGGACGATCCGTGTGCATCAAGAATTTAGTGCAATGATCAAGCACACCCCAGAAATTCTACACAACGTTTAGGCTGGGAAAATGTAGGGTTTCATCAAATCTCCAGACCTAATATGTTGGGTTCGATCATATTCTCATCACAGACCCATTTGATTATGGATCTGTCATTGTGCTGTAGTAAGACAAGAAAGGACTAGAGAAAAGCCCAGCATTTGCTGCCATATAACATGATACTTCTTTTACAGCTGCTTTACAATTAATCCCAGAAGTATAATTAGTACATATTCATCATTTTTGGCCTTTATTATACAGTTATTTTTTGCTTGCAGTTTATTTTATTCATTTATATAATATTCTGCTTGTTCCTTTCTTAGTCCGTATGTTACACTTTGAAAAAAGCCAAATACTATGTTTGAAGGCCAAAGCTTCTGCAAAAAAAGCCAATTTCACAAAATTTGGCTTCGGATTTATAAGATACGATGATGAGTGTCCAAAATTCTCTTTGGAAAAAATGATAAATCTTTTAGTCAACTAAAGTTATTTCTCTACAAAAGCGCCATCAAAACAAACCAAAAGATATCTTATTAAATTTTAACATTCAATTTTCACAATAAAATGGAATAACATTTTTAATTTAATACACCTTCAATATGACCTAAATTGATATTTTGACTTGCTTACTGAAAGTCAACTAATTCTAATAAAAAAAATTATTCGCTTTTGCATTTTAATACTTTGTAGTGTGCAATCATTTTGATCGATTATACATATTTCAATATACATTTTCTTATCTTTTTCTTTTTTTGTCAGTTTCCAAACTCCTGCTGGTGAGTAATTACCATAATTAACAAATTATCAAATTTTTAATATATCATTACTTTTCTATTTTTCATATTTGTTTCCTTTTTAAAAAACATTTTAAAATGTATGCTCTTTAATATCTTTATTTATAACTAATTTGAAATTAACTTCTTGTACGTTTATCGATTTTTTTTTATCGAGTTTTTTTTTTAAATTCTTTTGAACGCAATTCATTTCATGCTTTTATATTTCAGCCATACTATGCCTACAATTACTATTATGGTTTTTTTTTTCATACTTTTTATGATGAAACAACATAGGTTGTCGTACATGATTTAGAGTTCTTGAATTTTTTACTTTTTTTGGCAATCCTTTTTGTTATTGCTTTAAGCTAAAGTTATATATTTTTGAAAGATTTTATTTTAAAAAGAAATTTCACGATATTATGAAGTATACAAATGAACCTTGTACATTATCTAAAAAAATAAAAAAACAACGACACTTGGTCAATGTTCACATTTAATCTGATGTATTGTATGCACGTCAACTGAAAGGCTGCATGCATGACAGCTTATTGACTGATGTCCTTCCTACATGTTGAGTTTTGACACTAATGTGCTGCATGCATGTTACCTTTTGTTTAAACAAAAAATGATTCGATGAGTGCACTTGTTGGCTCTGAGATATTGCATACATGTCAGCATCTGTTGACTCGATATTTACCTTCCTCTCATTGAACAAAGATGATGCAGAAAGCAAGAAGATTCAGGACAGATGGAAAAGCCAGCTCACCCAAGACGGTGAATTTTGGCCCAGAAAACATAGCCTAAGCATCCTTCGTTGGGAGAGAGAGGGGGTCTCAGGCGATTAACAATAAACAAACACTTCTGAGAAAAGATACAACCTGAAAGGATGCAATCTTACGATATGATGTCTTAGCTGACCAAACTCCATTGAACTGATTGTTAATGACGTATCTTCGACTGGTATGAGCAAAAGTAAATATTGGACTTTAGTTTATCACGTACTTATTGTCTCTGGAAAGCTGGGCGCATATGTACTCTGGTTAAATGTATGAACGTCAACTGGTTATTGCCAGTTTTAGAACGTTTTATCTAGTGTAAACTTCAGACATGTTCAAGTGACTTTCATAGTTATTTTACATTTTGAATAGAACCATTTATTTAATCTGCTCTGGTAAAATAGTCTCTTTCTGTGTTTCAAGCCTTTTAGATATTTAGTACATATTCTTATCTATTTTACTTTATGGTGCTTCTCTAGGGATTGAAACCACAAACTCTAGTTAAAATTCATGTTCTTTTCTCATACATTATATATATATATATGTGTGTATGTGTATATGTATGTATATATAATGTATGTGTGTGTATATATATATATATATATATATATATATATATATATATATATTGATTTAAGCTTATTTCTAAGTTTTAAAAAAATTGTCAAGGTGATACTATCCTATAAGTGTTTTTAGTTTCTGCTTTTCACACGTTTTTCAAAATTAGTTTTACTAAAATTTCAAAATAATTTTGGCATGAATAAGATATGTAAAATTTGATTGAGAATATATAAGAATAAGAAAAAAAAATCGGGTAAATTATATTAGAATTAGAATTAAGTTTATAACATAAATGGACCTAATACAAATGACTAATTCTAGGTCGGACATGACAGTCGCTAGCCTCAGGTTTAAGTTAGTGGTTGAGAAAAAATAGCTCTTCGGTAACAACAATGGATTATAAAAAATATTAAACTAGTATGGTAGTTTTTCTTTGTGTTATTATAATATTTATATTCACTAAAGTCTAATTAACCCCTTTAAATATTTTTCTGTAAAAATAATCTGATGGCCATTATGGCTAAATTAAATGAAAATTGTAGCTTTTCAATGTTCAACACTGTTGGTGAACACAGTTAATGTTGCAGTTTATAAATTATCTCAGTGTCTGAGAATATAAAAAAAATCCAAAGTAGCATTAAAATTGTTTTTATTCTTGAGCGCAGGTTGTAATTCTATTTAGGTTTTATTTATAGATTTTCTGCAGCCTCATAATAAATCATTTCATTTAATAAAAGTATTTGCCTACACAAACATATATGAATAGCAAAAATTAGAAATCAAATACTGTTGTAAATATATTCCATCATTTACTTATTGTGTGTTTGTGAACAATTTGTTTAATATGTACAAAAGGTACAGTTTCACAAATTTACTTTTCATACTGAAAATAGACTTTTATACACTGCTTTTTGTTTACTAGCCTCCCCACGAGAGTAGAGTTAGACACAAGGTCGTTTTAATGTGGGGCGAAACCAGCTCCCCAAAAAGGGGCACGCTCATTAGTAACAAAAATAAAAATTGTATCAGTCGTGAAGAATTTCTCCTCAACTAACCGAGAATACAAAAGTGAAGTGAAATATCAGAACAGATACTGCACTTTGATCCTGGCCCGAAGACCAAGAACCCTTTTTCTATTTTTATACACTTTTGTTTCAGCATGATTTCTGTATATACTTTTCATTCAAAGGAAATCAACATTACAAATGCTTTCTCATTTGTATGTTACATTAAAGAAAATCTATTTTAATAATTAGTTCTATCTTATTAATGGTTATTAATAATAGAATTGTTTGTTTTGTTTAGAAATATTATTTAAAATTGATTTATTTAGTTCATTTTTAATTTAATTTATATTTAATTATTAACCTAAATAAGTTGCGGTTAAAACCAGAAGTAAACTTTATCAAAGTTATGAGAGATATTTCCCCTTTAAGTTATGAGTTATTTCCTGTTTGATTTTCATAGATGGAAATAGATGTGGTTTATGCTTTTATGAATCCAACATGTGGTTCACTTTCAGGAAAATCGTAACAAGTTAGGATATTCGATGTATCTTAAATAGTATGTGAGTAAACCCTTTGCCTGGAAATATGTTTTGATCTGACAACGCTGGGTATGGTTCAGCTAATATATATATTGATAACATTAACTAAAAACCAATATTTGTTCAAAAGTGCTTAATATATGTGTAGAGCTTTTATAACTTATATAAAAATTATAAGAAGTCTATACAGATCGATCAATGTTCACTAGTTACATGGAAATGAGAGAAGTACTGATGGAAATGTTGAAATGTTGACCGATCCGTTTAGACTCCTTACATTGTTTATGCAATTGTATTTATAAAAATTTTACACATGTATTGAACCCTTTCGGAAAAATATTGATTTTTAGTTCATATTATCAATGTACTTAAAGTAAATTAATTAATATCATCCCTAATAAGTTGAATGCTGTTCTACCAGGTTTTTTTCTAATCTTAAACATGTAGAAATAGAGGAATATTGATGAAGATATGAAAATATTGAAACGTCTTTCAAACCGCTTTTTTTTTAGGGGGGGCGATTTGTATTTGTCATTCCATTGAGATATATTAAAAACACCTTTGATGAATGGATAGCCGTAAAATTGCAGTAAGCTGTTAGATAAGTAAAAGTAATTATTTTTTTGTCATAAAGTATATGTGCCATATGAGTATATATTAAACTAAAATGATATAAACATCATAAAATCCCTACACAAATCAATTTCCGTTTCAACGATGTTAACCATTTTGTCAAATTGATCTGCCTTTTCTGATATAATTTTACTTATAAAAACTTTACATATGTATATATTAAGCACTTTTGAAAAGATATTGTATGTTTCGTTTAATACATTTGAACTTATGTATGTATTAAACGCTTCATCTACATAGGTATTTTATTTTGCTTCAATTTCCAAACTGATGTCTGAATTAGAAATTGAAAACACTGTTTTTGTGAAGTTTACTTTAATGTCATCTTAAAAAGATGATGCATCTATTATTCGACAAGGTATAAGAAAAAAACACACTGAAAAACAGACAGAATAATTAATTTAAAATGATTTTATTCCCAATAGAAATAAATGTTCAGATGTTTTGTATAATTTATATAAGTTTCACTGTTCACATTTTTTGTTTATATTTTCTTTTATTAAAACAAGAACTTTATCACATTATCATCGTCATAGTCTGAATATTTACTCAAGAGAAACTCTTTTAGCTGTTTCATAGTAACATACTTATTTTAAGTACTTTTAATATTCATGTTCTCAAATGCATAGACTTCGTAGCCTCGTAGAAGATGTCCTTTTCTCTTCCCTGCAACCTCTATTTCACAGAAGAGATGTTGCGAGTTTGTCTCTGATGTATCGTTATTTTCATGGAAAGTGTTCGACTGAGCTTCAATCTATGCCCCCCTCTCCAAACTTTCACAAGAAACACTCGTTTAGCTGAAAACACTATCAATAATTCCCCCCACTCTTTATCTGTGCCTAAACCTAAACGTAGATTCCATGAACAAAGCTTCTTTCTTAGAACTGAACGCCTGTTGAATTGTCTTCCGTTTTCCTGCTCTCCGGCTGACTACAATATTGTTGTCTTCAAGTCTAACGTAACAAGTTCTTGATGAGACATTCCATATAAGTTAACAAATTTACCGAATTGATTACTATATTGTCAAATTTCTACTGTACACTCTTTAACCCTTATCCTCAAGTGACCTCTTGGCCTTGATAATGTGGTGATGCCTGTGTAAAAAAAAACCATAAATACTCTGCAAAAACACAAATGTAAATGAAACACGAAAAAAAAAAGTTAATTACGATATGCTATTTTCCCTTATCTTTATATCAGTTTTAAGACAGTTTTGCATTATCACAACTCCTCAGTGTTGCTACCCATGCTAGAGCTTCAAGCCAAAATCAAACTTGACTGCTTTTCAATAGTGTTTCTAACAAACTGGCCATTGACAGCAGACCGTGTGTACATGGCAGGTTTGAACTGAAAAATAAACATTTCCTATCCATGAATAGTAATAATTTATTTCGCTTACATCTTTTAGAATGTTCAAACTTAAATTAAACATTTTTGACAGTAACTTAGAAGAAATGTTCACATATGAACCGACTGAGGGAGTACTCTTTCTGTTTCTAAAGATAAATTTCAGGGCTTCAATGTGAATTTTGCAGATCATTCAGAGTATTTTTTCGCCACTATAAGTTGTTTGTTTGGTTCCTCTACTTGGTTTCCCTGAAGTCCATCTCGCACATCGTCTCACCTTGCTCTCCTTACATATCCACACTCTTCTTTCTACCATTCTCGCATGAGCTACTCCACCTCTTTGCCTATATGACTGAACATTACGCTAACAGCAATCAAATTTAATTCAAATATAGTGGGGGTTTTTTCTTAATATTTTAAACTAAAAAGGATCATCTAAATTACTTCCTAATTCATAATATGCAGAGTCGATATGATGCACAGAAGTTTACTACTCGGATTTTATCAAAGCATATTTGATTGCTTAACCATGTAATAAACTTCTACCGACTTCAATTTATATGTCCACACACACACATATGCAAATTAAATATTTATGCATAATATATTATTTGATAGTATACTTGTTTTAGTGTTTTTGTCTTTTTTTCACTATACCTCAATTTATGAATCAAGATTCGTTATAGTATGAAAATATACTTAAATTATACAAAAGCACATCAAGTTTGGAGCTTAACACAAAAGTTTCTACCTTCTTGCTTGCCATAAGTATATTTCAATATTATAGATGTATAAAAAAATTGACTTCTCAAAATTGAACTGTATTAAATAAATACAGCAGACGTTACAAAAAGCGCCCAGTTTCATTTCTGATGGAGTTTTATAGCAATAATAAGTATGAATCAAGCTACATTTGTTATTGTTGTCAGATATTATAGCTAGGATTTAGGGTGATTGGAGGCGCTAGTGTACATTTGGTAGTGTATGAAAGAAATCAGAAATTATCATTATTCATATTTAGAAAAGATTTGAACCAGATAATAAATATTGCTTTGTCTATGGGTTAGGCAAAACTATTGAAAGCAGATGTGACCCAAGTAAATGTCAGTTAGGATCAGATTTGACATGAATGTCAGAGATATCTGCTGAGAATAACATAATAATTATAATAGAAGTCAAATCGAGGCTGGAGTAGTTTATGGGCAATAAAACACTTAATAGCTACGATGAACACATTTGTCTGGATAATGTCGGGTAACCTTACTTCATTATATAAGTGTATGGAAAGAATTAAACTAGTCAATAATTGACAGTTAAGTAGACAGTCAGTGAAGACATTCTCATAGTCTGAAATACATTCTAAGAAAATCCACTGAAGTCGAAAGAAGTATAATGAATAATTCGCCCAGTATCTATATAACACACAAAGCTTTTTTCTACTACCTACAAAGAAAAACTCGCATCCCTGTAATACGGTAATATATAATTATCACACAACAACCTGTAGTTTTTTTTTGAATTGTGTGAACTGTTTGTCGATTTCTTAATATATTTTTTCGTATTCCTGCACGTGCCTGCTTTCTCGTAGCTGATTTATTCCGAGATATTAACGTATTATACCTCGTTGTAGACAAACTAGAGAATCGAAACGAAATATAAATAGCCCAACGGGAATGTGACGATAGTGTTGAGTTAAGGTCACAACTTTATTATATAATTTTTTCTTCTAAACATTCTCTCTTTCTCTCTCTCTCTCATATATATAAAGTGACCTTGTTTGTCTGTTTGAGGAACGGTCCACATCAAAATCTTCTGTCAATTTTTGGTCTTTTTTTATATGCGTATGAAAAGGCTGGAAAGCTATGTTTTTTGGTTTCAATTCTAGCTATTGGTACTCAATTCATATATTTTTCTAATTTATAAAATCACTACTATATATTGGGCATAATATAATAATCAATAGAGTATTGACTCTATAATAATAAATACGAAATCTGCGTGAATTAAAATATAATATTTAAACATATTTTACGACTGGGCGACACCGCGGGGGGAGCACTAAAATATATGGCATACAATATAATAATCGATAAAGAATTGAGTCTATAAAAATAAATACGAACTCTGCATGAATTAAAATATCATATTTAAGTGTATTTTATGACCGGGCAACGCCGGGCGGCCTGCTAGTTCTTTCATAAACCGTTGATATCTTGATTTACATGTTTTTTCTACTTGTCATATCAAAGTGTTTCACCTGCTCAATACTTCGGCCTTCTTCATGTAGCATTTGTTAAAATCAGTGGGGGATGCCCTTTTCTCTTACTGCAACCTCTCTCCCACAGAAGAGACGTTGCGAGCCTGTCTTTGTTTTATCGTTACTTCCATGGTAAGTGTTCGTCTGAGCTCCAATCTCTGGTCCCCCCTCACCAACCTTTCACGAAAAACACCCGTTTAGCTGAAACCACTGTTAATAATTTTCCCCACTTTTATCTGTGCCTAAATCAAAACATAGATTCCATAAACAAAGCTTCTTTCTTAGAAGTTCACGCCTGTAGAACTCTCTTCCGTTTGCTTGTTTCCCACCTGACTACAACTTGGATGTCTTCAAGTCTAACATAGACAAATTCCTGATAAACCGCCCCCTTAAGTAAGACACTTTATCAAATCTCCAATACTAACGATTACTACGATATTATCCCATTGATTACTGTACACGCAATAACCCTTATCCCCGAGTGGCTTTCGGGCCTTGATAAGTGGTAACCACCTTGTAAAAAATAAAAAATAATTGTGAACTGAATTCCTCATTTAACATGAATAGTGCTCTCTGTCATGTATTCACGTTTTATAAAATCTCATATCAGTTGTATTGTCTAACTAGTAATGTCACTAACATAGTGAATACGTGAGTGACAAATCGTATCCGATCCACTGCAATCAGTTTTACACTAATACAGTTGGAAAAGGTATGAACCCATCACTTCCCTCTAGCTATGAGTAAAAATACAACTATTTAATGAATGGTTACAATGTATTCTTATCTATAGGTAAATATTTACATGCTGCCCACCTCGGCACGATGTTACACAAGTTCAGATAGTTGGAATGTCTAGCCAGCACCCTCAAAGGAGTGGCACACTGGCTTAGCAAAAATTGCATGGGCATCCCCATCGGCATTCCTCGCCAGCGTCATCTCAGGTAACAAATGATAAATTTTCCCTGCCCGAAAGCCGGCTGGCAAAGTCTGGGTTGACCTAGGTAATACCCAGCTGGCATACTTCAGTGAAAAAGGTAGTAGGCAGTATAAAATGGCCAATCGGCTGATTATCAAGAACGGATTCTTGACTGTTACTTTCTACCCTAACTTAACTATAGGTATTGTGTATAGATATTATTATTGTATATGATTAATATAAAAGAAGAAAAAAACGTTATAAAAAAACACATCAGTAGACTATTATTTTTATTCTTTTAATAACAAACTTTACCAAAGTTATTTTATTATTGGAATCCTTTGAGATGAGTAATTTGCATATTTATTTATTTGTTTATTTGCAGACTGTTATTATCATCTTCATAGTTGTTTCAGGATGTTTCTGCCAACTATTCCTCTGGCCTTCGTCAGGTGATGAACCGTGATAGGATAGGAATGCTGAGTCTCTTAACTGTATCTTTAGTAATTACTCCCTTCCATAGTTGTTGTTGTCTCACCAAATAAATCTACCAAAGTTGATATAAACGGTATTCCTGATACTTTCTGTAAAAGAGACAACTTCTCTTGTGCAGAAACACCAGCTTTATCCACTTTAATATTTGATTTATTTCAATAAAAGAAACTTTATCAGTCTATTAATGTGATTTTATATTTTATATTTTGCACACTGAAGCTTCAACAGAATTAAACTCATAGCCTCTATATTAATTTAGATGTGCACCAAAGTAGTGTTTTAATTTTTGTGTGTGTGGGCTGCAGGTTCGAATCTTGAAAGGGGCAAACCAAATTGTGGTATTTTTATTTGTTAGTACTCGGTTTACAGTATGATGTAGGAAAGTAGCAGTAAAAATAATGGTATTAAAATAAAGATGTTCCTTCTAACTGTAACCTTTGTTGGCATATATGATACATCTGTTTACATATTTTGAACAGTTATCCGAAATTTTCTTATACGCTGTATTTAACGATCTCATTTCGTAAATATTGTTAAACAATTGGCATTATGTCGTTTACTAAGGAGAATTCTCTATTGGCTACTGCATCAAAATGTGTTCCGAAAGATGTTAATAAGATTCTTTAGACATATTTAATCATTTATGGAATCATCGTATCAACAAAAGACAAGATCTTGTGTATTTCTCTTCCCTATGTGTAACTTTGATAATTACACATTGAACTATACATTTCTTAGCAATTATTAATGAAATATTCATTGAAATCAAAATAACATTGTGAGCATGTTTATATTTTGACTTGCTTTTCTCTAATCCCACAACCCAGGAACGTGTCATCATCCAGACAAAGCTAGAAAAATACAGATAATAAATCAAAGAATATTTAACATTTGCTACAACTTGCATAACTTAAAATAAAAAAGTACGAGTTATATCTTTAATCACACACATGCACGTACACACTTAAATCCCTAGATGCCATAAAACATTCTATTCAAATAGCTTCTCCCCCTCGAACTGCTAGACTTTGGAATTCTTTCCTAGGCCCCGGCTTCCCTGACTGTACTTACATGCAGAAGTTCAAGTGTAATGTGAACAGGCATCTCGCTGCCCAACTCCCTACATAGTATCCCGGCAAATTTGGTCCCTATTACTAGCCTCTTACAACTTAGTGGCACTGTGCTTTGTTTGGAGTGAATAAACAGTAAAAATAATAAATTGTCAGTTAAATTCAAGTTAAAACCAATGATTGGTACCAGTGAGAAATTTATGGTAAGCAGCTGTTGTGATAACGCAGTGATTTGCAACTATCACAGAAAGAAGTGGAGAGTACTGGAAATCTGAGGAGACTTCTCATCCAGATTTAAAGGAACGTCACCGGTTATTATCAGTGATTTAAGAAGAAAAACTGAAGAAGTAAATTTGAAGAAGGAAGGTTAGTAGAATACTCTATGAATTAAGAGAGTAGAGATTATCAGGAAAGGACTTTACATCCAGCATCAGTTTGATCACTTATTTTTAGAAATTGTAGTAGAAATACTAGTCACATCAGCCATGAATTCATTTCCACCAGGTTAAGGAGTCAGAGGTTTTAGGAGTAGGACATGCGAATGCTAAGAATTAGTTGGAATTTTAAATCTTTGAAGAACCAACAGACAGTCTGAATATTGAAGGACTTATACATAAGGAGTCAAAGTTATAATTTTTTAATCTGAGGGGTCGGACCCTATACCTTCTGACTCCACAACCCTACATAGCAGTAATAATTTTTCCTAATCTGTCTGCAAAGTCATTCGTATAAAATACAATGCTCTCATAAAATATCCATCTCCAGTAGTAAAAAACATATTATTGAATAGAGAAATATAGGCCTTTGTTCTAATTTGAAATTAATTTTATTTCTTTGAAGATCAATCTTTTTGTTATCACAATTTGTCTTGATTTGGTTCTATAAGCTGATGACCCACTGACATATATATTTAAATCATATGTAGACTACTATCGCTCTCATGATTATCGGTTCTTAATTTCTAAAATATTTTAGAAATGTAAATAGAATAAGCATTGAAATCCTAACGTAATTATTTATCATCCACTTTGAGCCTCTTCCTTTTTAACCATCTTCTGATCTCAACCCTCAAAAGATTGCTAACTCGTTTGATATATAAAGTAATAAAAACTATTTTGTACGTCTGTGTGTGCATTATAACCTGGCCCCTACAAGTTCGATGTGTGACTCTGTTTTTCAGTAATCAACTAGAGCAGATCAGATAAATTTTTTTATACTATAGAGTCATCGCTTATCAAGGCCTGGCAGCCATTCAAGGATAAGGGTTAATGAGTGCCAGGTGAGACAATACTGTGATGACTGGTGATGGTGAAAACTGGGTACAATTTGATTATTTAAAAGAACGGCTCAACAACATGTTTACAGTGAACTTAAAAATAGGACGCAGCTCCATAGTATTGTTTCACATATGAACAGTTCAGGAAAAAAAGGCTTTGCTCATTGAATTCTGGTTTAGTTTTAAGCACAGAGAATAAGGGAAATTACTGATAGTGGTTGTAGCTAGGCAAGTATTTTCTGTAAATGTTTTACAAGGAGGGGGACAATAGGGTGACGCTTATTTGAGTACCAGCCATGAAAGTAACAAAAGCAAAAATAGACTTACAATGTCTTTTCTGGAAGAAAGAGGTAGAAGGAATGATAAAAGGCCAGATTTCAAAGTTGGTTTGTATCCTGTCCAGGAAGAAAAGATACTCTCAGTAGTTCATTTCTAGATGTGGTAACAGTACTCCATCTTATAATATATTTGACTCGTATATAGGTAGATGATTGCATCAGGAGTGAGATGCCTCATGGAGCAGTGAAATGATCTAACCATTTTTCTGCTGACCTTGACAACAGATTTTATGTAAGTATTCTATTTCAAATTTATGATAATTTATGGGAAGTAGCTGTTACGATAATGCAGTCATTTGCAACTATCACAGAAAGAAGTGGAAAGTACTAGAAATCTGTGGAGACTTGTCATCCAGATTTTAAGGAGCACCACCGGTTTTTATCAGTGATTTAAGAAAAACTGAAGAAATAAATTGGAAGAAGAAAGATTGATGGAATACTCTATGAATTAAGAGAGTAGCGATTATCAGGAAAGGACTTTGCATCCAGCATCAGTTTGATCACTTATTTGTAGAAATTGGAGTAGAAATACTAGTCATTGATGCATTTGCATCAGGTTAAGGAGTCAGATGTAAGTCTTCTATTTCAAATCAAGAGTAAAGATCAGTCTCAGAAGCTTGTTAAAACTGGATGCTTCCTCAAGACAAAAGCCATTCATTTCAATTGGAGCCAGGTTGGGAATCAGAGCATTGGGGATGAAAAGATAGAAGCTTGGTTTTGGCTGCATTAAAATTAACCAGTCACTTTTACACTACATGCTTAAGGTCAGAAGAGTGAAAATCAGAAAGATCTTGTCATTGCCTATCTTTGAAGTATTACCATAAATGGTAGTGTCGTCTGCATGAATGTTGACAAATGATCTAAGAACATGATTTGGGTAATTATTGATAAAGAGTAGGAAGGTAGTTGGGCCCAGGATTGAGCCCTGAAGAACTCCAGTGTTGATACTTCTGGCCATACAACGACTACTTTGATAAACCTATCAGAGATTCTTAAAAATTTATTTTATTAGAAAAATTTCTCACTTTGGTCAAAATTCCATTTCTTTGTAATTCACTTAAATAGAAAGTAGGAGGCAATTTTCTCCAATGCAAATAAGTACTTCCACATCACTTAACAAGCGGAAGACTTTTAGCAAGGAACATATATAATATTAATATATAAATTAAATTCTGTGAAATGTCTCATCATCATCATTGTCGGTGTAACGTCCATTTTACCTGTTAGCATGCATTGGATGGCTTTAAGAAATTAATTTCTAAACTAATCTACCTCTAGATAGATCTTATTTAGCCAGGTTTCTCTCAAGTGTATGCTTATACTTTGTTTTCCTTGGTCTTCCTCTATGAACTGAACCTGCTACCTCAACTGTTCTACCAACTCCACCAATAATTCTATTGATTTCTTTTTTACAATTATTTCTAAATTTATCCAATTCAATTTTTAAATTGTTCCTGATATTCTTCTTTTTAAAAATCTGATCTTAGAACTTTTCTCCCAAATGTATTATTTTATTAGAAAAAAAAAAATCCTATTGGTTGATCATTATTTTAAATATGTGTTACTAGAAAATATTTGGATTGAGCCGAAATATTAAAACATGACCACCATAATTAGGAAATTATCATTTTTAAGGTTATATTTTTTATTTAACATATTCACCCCAAACAAGGCACATTGCTACTGAAACATATCAGACTACTGTGAATTAGGGACCATACCAACAAAGGCACTCAGAATAGGGAGTTGAGAAACGAGAGAAAATTTAAATTTCTGCATGTTAGTGCAGTCAGAGGAGCAGGGTAAGGATTAAAAATTCTGAAGGCTGGAGGGAAATGATTAGTGTAGAAGGCTTTCCAGCATTTGGCGATCTCTACAGAGGAAGGGTGGGATTTTGCTGCTTGTATAGTTAGTTGGAGGTATTTACATTAAGAGGGCACCAGGCTTCATCAGAGCATATTCCATTAAAGTGCTTGTAGAACAAGCTAAGGAATGCAACATTGCGGCGATGGGACAGAGGTTGGAGCTTGGTTAACAGTGTGGAATCTATTTGTCTACGAAAGAATGTTTGGGAAGGAGTGATTTGTGGGGTGTAAACGATATTAGGATTGTTGGACAGTGGAGTAATTGTTGATTCATAAATTTTCCAAAAATCTTAACTTTGAAATTTTTGAGACTTAGAACATTTTCTAGTCATCTAAGTATATTTTATCTTGGCTGCGACTATTTGACCATTGCAATCATTTCTTGCTTCTATAATTTTTTGCTTATTTGTATCTAACTTATGGCGGCTGAATCAATGGACTCGTTTTCTGTTTTTTTCACAATGATAGCTGCGCAGGTTGACTTGAACTATTGGAGAGAGTTAGACTTGCTATAGAATTTCCACATGGGATTATGTGTTTCAATGCCTGCTTTGACCTGTTTTGTTGTCTCGTTTACGCCCTGCTCAACAGGGAGAGAAAATATTTTACTCCATGGGGCATTGTTGATGTAGTCTCTAGATTCTCACTCAGTCCTTTTGAAGTATCTAGACGTTTTAAGCAACGGCTCTTCAGCTGTAAATGTAAACGGCTCGGCTGAAAAAAAAAAACTAGTATAAAACTATGGAATTGCCCTTGACCAATAGTTTATATTTTGCAAGGTTGGAGGACATTTCGTAAGTTGAATGGGTTCTTCAAATAAAGATTTCTTTTTACTTGAAGCATTTCATTTCCTTCAGCAAATATCTAAACTTATACACACACACACACACACACACACACACACACACACACACACACACACACACACACACACAAAAGTTAGGTATGTGTAGATGCTTAAATAGATCTACTCTGAAACAAATGAACCAATTATTATGAATTATGTATTATATTTTTAAGCTAACATGGTGAGTTACATGGGCATATTATTAGTTTTTGACTTTACAATTTAGTACGTACTCTCCTCCACAAATAAAATGAAGATAAGAAAAGAATTGATAAAAGATTGCCTTACATCAAATTCTGAGTTAAATTATGCAATAAAATTGCAACTAATGTGAGCATACCAGTATTTATGTGAGTAATATCCTAAACTAATAAACTTATTATGAATCATAGGGTACATATTTTAGGCAATATAGTGAATAGGTGTATTATTTGTTATTTCTATTTTTTTGTAAACTTTACCATTTCGGAGGTGTTTCACCTGAAATCGCACCCTACCACCGCCCAAAAAATTAAAACCTGATGTTATACATATTGCTAAGCAATAATAATAATTATCAGGTGACTCGACGTTACCCGGGATTGAATGAAGATCAACAAATGTTCCAGTTTCAATACTCTTATTGTTATCGAAATTGGTAAAATCGACCATTTTACAATCAAATCGATTGATCGGCTGCTCTAGTTAGGGACCCATTGTGTTGCACTGGGAAAAAGTTTTATAAACTTCGCTGCAGCGACTTAATGTACAATAAATTATAGTCTATATTGCACTGTAGAGAACCTACTGTTGATTTTATATAATTATTTTTATATAACGACTTTAATTAAAGTTTAAAATGCAAAAGTCAGGTATCATTGTTCAATTGTATTCTAAACATTTTATTTCGAACGCATCTCTGCTTTATCAAAGAACCTACTGTTGATTTTATATGCCAAGCCCTTCTGCTTCTGCGGTGATAAGACTTCTCAAACACACTTTGGATGTTAACTCAGATTGTTCCTAATTTAAGATCGAAACCAAAACCTAAAGACAGTGAGTCAAGTAAGATAACCATTAGGCCAGCTTTATACAATCTTTACAAAGTGCTTTCAAACCTACTTATTTTTAACATAAGGAATCTGTAAAGTGAACAATTCACATATGTGCATGCATGAAACAGTTAGCAAACAGATAAAAATCCAATGATCCCCTCCACATGCAAATTTTTCAATTTTTACCCTTTATCAGGCCTTTTTCCATATGAAAATAAATGAAAGTTTTCCACATGTGCGAATACGTGATATTCCAAATTTTAAGACTGTAGATCAAAAACTTGTTGAGTTTAGAGGTTAAGAATTATCCATACACACATTCTAACCTTTATATATATATATATATATATATATATATATATATATATATATATAGATATATATAGATAGATATGTTTGTATAATATGTATTTGTTTGAGCAGCTTTCAATATCTGAATTGAATCAAATTCCACTTTCAACAAAAAAGTCAGCCAAAGTTTTCTTTTTGAGACCAATGTCTAGCTATAATAACTGAACACTTAACTGAAATCTCTTATGCAAGTTTCTAGAAACATAGTACTTAAAATTTCTTTATGATCAGTGTCTGAATGGCATCGAACACAATAAATGGATTAAGCTTTCAAGTTATTAGGACAGCATTTTACATAGAGAACCTGGTACTTTCAAATAGTTACCTAAGTACATTCTGACAACATAGAAATATTACAATTAAAAAAGATGTTTGACAGTATACTTTCTTCTATTCCCTAGTCGATAAGAGATCCGGTCTACTTTTAAACAGACATGTTTGTTGTTGCTTTGGCTTTTTATAAGCATGGTAACAATACACAAGCAGTTCAAGAGGAATCAAAATCGGATATAAAATGTGCAAAAAGATCATTTACAAATGTCAGCATGGTTTCTTATGTTTCTAAACTTTTCAGATGAGGATTGATAATTTGTATTTCGATTATTCAGACAACTGTTCTCATCTTGAGCATTATTCGCATGACAATTAAGCCGATGTAGACTCCGACCTTCTTCAGGTATATCTTGTTGAACTCTGGGAATCTACAGGCGATACTAAGAATACGATTGCAAATTATTTAAAACTTTTACTCGGTTATGACTGACAGAATGAGAGCATACAACCCTGGATTAAATAAAGGTTTCAATTCAAAACTCCATGCAGATTCCCGAATTCGACAGAAAGATTCCAGAGTTCAACAAGATACACCTGAAGAATGTTGAACGTTGCATCGCTGAAACATTGTAAGACTAATACTCAAAGAAGACGTCAATGGTCCAAATTATTCAAATAATAGGTTTTAATTCAATTGAGATTTGAAATGTGAAAATTGTGAAATTTATGGAAGTAAAAAATGTCTTTTTTTTTCTTATTCAAACTCAAGTAGTCTCTTTCTGAAAGTGACACGATCTTTGTAGGTTACATCTGTATCCAAGGTATTTTTATTGATTTACCGCGCAAGGATTTTACTAAAAATGCATCTTGACCAAAAAAGATGGAATCGAACACGTTTCGCAGTGATAAGAACATTCCAATGCTAACCACTCTGCCACCCTTAACTACACCAGTACACAAACATATTTAAAACGATATCCCTTTCAAAATAATATTTCAAACTTTAAGTTACAAACATAAATTTTCAGTTAATCTTATTATAGAAGAGATTTACTTTTCTATATTTTTTTGTTTCTTTTTTTTTTAATAGCTATTTGACTGTTTTTATATTTTCTTTTTATCATCTGTGTCCCGACCAGTTATTCTCTATTAATACATATTCTTTATTTTGTATTGAGAATATTTGTAAATGTATTGAGAATATTTAAAAGAAAGAAATTCCTTTTCACCTTGGCGTCACTTGTTGATCTAAAGATGTCGGAACATTTAAAAGTCTTTGAAATAGAATTGATTACAAGATTGATTACAAGAAAAACTGGCCGTGTCATTCATAAAAGCTAATGATTTTAAATGCTTCAGATTAATCAATTTATTATTCTAAAGCTACAAAAGAATCTGGCGAAAGTTATTTAAATGACTCGTGTATTGATTTATAAGCAAAACTTGTATAAGCTATTATGTGATCTTATTCATGCACATATACGTATACAGTGATATACTTAAATATTTGAAGCGATTTTTAAGTATTTATATTGATCAATATGTAATGGTTTTATAATAATGATTGTAATTATGATAAAATATGATGAATATATAATATAAATCATATAAATAATTGAATTAAAATTCTTTAGCTGTGGCTAATAGATCAGGCTTTCTGGAGATACTGGCTTCCTGATCTAAAATGCACCAAACATTAATGTTTCGTGCATTTCTCATATTGAGAGGTTAGTCTTAGCCATTGTATCTCAATTTGTACCATTTGCTTAACGCAAAGAAGAATAGATAAATTCCGGAAGAAACTATCAGGCTGCTCAACAGTTTATCTATCACCTGTCTGCCGTGAGTTCACGTACCCTGATCAGGGGGCTAAATGAGTACTCAACCTTGTCCAAAAGTCTCTCACTGTATAGCGGAGGGGAGGAGGCATCCTCTTGTGCTTGGTGGTGGAATTGCTTCTAATCTGCCACCCTATACAGTGCATAGTCTTCCAAATGATTACCCGTCTGGTACTAGCAAGGCTTATCGTTGCTTAACTTTAGTGATCTGGCGAGAACAGGTGTGTCAGCTTGATTATGTCGTATTATGTGTATAGTACCATCTTAAATTATGATATGTAACAGAACTGGTATTAAAAAGTAGAATACAATATTTTATCAAAGATTTTTTTAACTACAAGTGAAAATCGTTTTTGGATTAAAAAAAAAACAATAAAATCAGTGATGTAAGGAAATAGCTCACAATTTTTTTTTTTTTTTTTTTTTTTTATTCAATTTTCACCCCAAACAAGGCACAGTGCCACTTTGAAGCAGGGGGCTACTATCAGGGACTTAATTAGTGGGGTCATTATGAAGGGAGATGAGTAGGAAGATGTTTGTTAACATTACACTTGAACTTCTGCATATCATTGCAGTTGGGAAAGCAGACTCCCGGAAGGGAGTTCCAAAGACCCGCAGTTCTGGGGAAGAAACTATTGGAGTAAAAGGCTTTCTTGCACCTAGGGATCTCTACTGTAAAGGGATGAGACTTAGTAGCTTGTCGGGTTTGTCGAGGGTAGTTACGTCGGGGAGGTACAAGTGTTTGCAGTTCATCAGAGCATTCACCATTAAACTATTTGTAGAACAGGCAGAGGGATGCAACATCTCGTCGATGGGGCAGAGGCTGAAGCCTAGATGACAGTTCAGGACCTATCAGGTTGGCGAATCTCTTTTGAACCCTGTCCAGGAGCGAGAGACAAGCAGCAGATGCACCAGCCCAGATGTAACAACAGTACTCCATACATGGGCGAATGGTTGCCTTATAGAGGTATAGGATACTGTCAGGCGTAAGTAGTTTTCTAGCACGGTAGAGGGAGCCAACCTTCCTTGCAGCAGCCTTGGCAATGCTCTCAATGTATATATTCCAGTTCATATTCCCTGTAAACGTTAGGCCGAGGAGTTTAAAAGAAGTACTTTCAGGTAATGTGTTCTTGGCCATTGCTATTGGTGGTAGAGAAGGTTTCTTGTAGTTATTGAAGGAAACAAGCTTAGTCTTAGCAGCATTGAATGTGACCATCCATTTTTGTCCCCATTCCACTCCGGATTGGAGGTCATCCTCTAGTGTTTCTGCCATTTCCTTGGATATGTGTTCATTTGTTTTCCCCTCATATCTGTTATAGAGAGTGGTGTCATCGGCAAATATACCCATCTCCGAAACAATTTTATCAGGGAGGTCGTTTATGAATATCAGGAATAATAGAGGTCCAAGGATAGACCCCTGAGGTACTCCCGCATTTATGTCGTATTGTTTGGATGTACGACCGTCGAGGACAACTTTAATTTTTCTATTACTTAAGAAGGATTTAATTACATTATAAATTCTTCCAGTGATTCCATATGATCTAATTTTCCTTAGAAGACCATCGTGCCATACCCTGTCAAAAGCCTTAGGTATATCGAGGGCCACCGCTCTACCCTCCCCTGTTTTATCCAATGAACAGTATATACGTTCAGAAACTACAGTTAAGATATCTGCTGTTGAACGGGCTTGCCTGAATCCATATTGTTTGTCAGTCAGGAGTTTAGCAGCTGTTAGGTGCTGGACTAGGGCTTGATTAACTAAGGACTCAAATATTTTGGCGAAAAGCGGGAGGATGCTAATGGGGCGATAATTTAGTGGGTCAGTTCTTTCACCAGAATTCTTGAAGACTGGTACCACAGAGGCGGTTTTCCAGCAGTCGGGAAAACAAGATTCGTTAAGGCATTTATTGTAAAGTTTGGACAGAACTGGAGCAACCTCGGCAGAGCATTTTTTTAATAGCACAGCCGGAATGAGATCTGGTCCACATGCTTTTGAGGTGTCTAAGTTTTTTATAATAGCATGTACCTGAGAAGGGGTGATTTTCAAATCGTCTAGTGAGGCGTCTGTTTGCAGAGGAAAATCAGAGAGTGAGTGGTGTACCGAGATCAGTGTGGAGTTTGAGGCAAACCGACTGGCAAGCAGATTAGCCTTGTCAGTTGCCGTGCAAACAACCTCATAATCGTTTGATAGTGGGGGAATAGTTGACTGTCCATTATTTACTACGCTGTTGTAGATTTTCCAAAAATCCCGGGTTCCTAATTTCTGTGCTTCGATACGTTTTCTGGTGGTTTCAGAGTAATCTGTCTTAGCTGTCTCTATCGCTCTCTTACAATTATTTCTAGCTTCTATAAACTTCTTTCACTTAATATTAAAATGAATTAATTACAAATCTTGACCTCACAGTGGATTAGTCATTGTATGTAGATAATTTTCCAATCTCAATTTCAATTTTTCAATCGATCTCAATGTATGTATACTATACAACATAAAACCATTTTCTTGTGTCCACTTGAATATTAATTGAGTTTGCATTCGCCAAATCTAAACCCAAATGGATACAGATGGTTAATCTCTGCAGAATACATAATAATCCACAGCTAAAATTGGGTAATAATGATGAAATATGCAAACAGTAGAACAAGAACTTGGTCATAATCTTTGACAACAAAACTATCCTTCACCTCACGCAATGTGTATTTGAAATACAAGTGTAACACATTAATCCAACCTTTGATAGAATTGCATACATCGATTGAGAAACAGATAAGAGAATCCGTTGAACCTATCAAGTACTAGTAAGAACAAAACTCAACTTTTACTTATAGATCAGCTAAGAATTTGTATCTTACAAAGGTCTGCATTTCGTACTTTCAACCTTTAACCTCTCTTGCCTTTATGCTGAATCGATTTGAAATCCTAATATCACTGAAAGGATTAACCCTAGCATCAGATTATGCTCATTCCCATCAACTTCATGTGATTGTGTTTTCAATCCTTAATATAAATAGAAACGTTATTCAGCATTTCAGATTATGTATGGGATAATTTAGTACTGAAATCTAAACAGTCACACAGAGCCATTATTTCAAAGCCTTAACCAACAGCAACAAAAACATAGAGGGACAACAAGCTAAACAGACAAAATACAAATCCATTAATCTAAAAAGAGAAATTGGATATTAAAAAAAATGTATAATAATATATGTACAAATCATTCATGCAAACGACTTTAAAAAAGGAAGGAAAACAATATTGCATGGCCACATTGAATAATATCCATATATGAAACGATTACTGGATGGCTGTGCAATACAGGTTTTATTATAAATTTAGAAAGAAGTCCTTCCAAAAACAAATGTATTATTTTTTTTTGAATTTTTAAATATGCATTTAGGTAAGTAGAAAAAGAGAAATTCACAATAAAACTCGTGAATAGAACTATGGTTTTCAAAAAAAGAAAATAATGAATGTAGAGTGTCGTTGGCACCCAAAGAAATATGTGAAGCTGACAAAGTAGTAAAAAATATTCGGAATATGCAGCCCTCAAGTATGCATGGGTCTCTAACCAACCATTAAAAAGACCATTACCAGAAATTGGCAACAATATCTGGACAATAAATTGCACGCTTTGAAACCAGTCATTAGTAAATGGCAAGAAACCGAGCCAGAACTGGGTAAAAATGCAAAACTGTTTGCAAATTTGTCAGATCTGACTCTATTCTAAAATATAATTGCTGCATATATATATATATATATATATATATATATATATATATATATATATATAAAGCTGAATGTCTGTGTGTGTATGTGTGCCTGGTCACGAATAGGCTCCTATATGGTTTACTATTTTAAAAAACTGATTACATATAATGATAGAAGATGTATCGAGACACAGGAATGGGTATGTTTGATCTGGCAGAACAGTGGTTCATTAAAATTGTGGCGTCTGCGTTCGCGCCTGGTCTACAAAGTATGGAAATAAAAAATTTAAAAATTAAAAAAAAAAAACGTTTACAAGTGTTTTTTATATAGATGTACATAAGAATACTTTGGTAAGTACGTTTAAACTTAAATAGGGATGGTATAATAAAATTGTGGGGTCTGCGTTCGCGCCTGGCCTCCATAGAATGGAAATAGACACAAACTTTAATAGACTTTTCATATCTATCTGTGTAAGTATACTTTGATAATTATGTTTCAGTTTGAAGAAATATGGTATAATAAAATTATGGGGTGTTCGTTCGTGCCTGACCTCCATAGAATGGAAATATGTCACAAAGTTTAACAAGGTTTTTTAATATAGATCCACAGAATATTGTGATAAGTGTTTTAGTGTGAACAGGTATGGTATAATAAATTATGGGTTTTATCTATTTCATTTTTACTTTCATCATATTTTGCTTTGGTTTTGATACCCCCAAATTCAACCCAAATTTACAACCCTTCCTTTTCATAACCTATCATACTTTCATAAATCAGTCCATTTTCTGTAGGCTGTTTTGAACCCAGTCAACGACGGGTACTTTTGCTAGTATATATATATACATATATATATATATATATATATATATATATGTCATCCATATTGTGGGCTTCGCTTAATAGCTTAAATACGTGTCGGGTGAAAAACTGAAAGAGGAGGGGGCTTCAAGCATGTCTGATTGAACACGATTTTTTCCGATTTTGTTAGATAACCTTTCAATACGCCAAGTGGTCTTTTTATTTTAGCTTGTATGTTGTATATTATGGCGCCCAGCAGTTGTTGTTCGGCCATATTTTTTTTAATGCTTTCTATAGCCAAAATTAGAAAAAAGAACTCAGTTGCGTTCAATCAGACATGCTAGAATAATGATTTGCTGCCAATATATATATATATATATATATATATATATATAGTCCCGGAACAGGTAAAGTTAATTCCAGAACAGTTTTGCAGCACTTTTATGTCCCCACCCCCTTACAAGGATTAAAATCATTATATAATGCCACTAAACTTTATGTTCGTATTCCATTTTTTATGAAAATCTATTATACGATTTTGATTAGAGAAAAAGTTTAAAAATTATAGCTTAAGCTTAAAAGAGTTATGAAAAAGTTGAAGCTCAGATATCTCACTTTATTAGTGTCCTATGACTATGGATCAAATTTAATGTAAATCTGAAATATTTAAGTTTTCTAAATAGGAGGTTGTGTCAATGTTATGCCTTTAAATATTTTTAAAATGCTCTGAAATTTGGAGAATATTTATCAATTGATATCCAATACCTATTGTTAAAACTTAGACCGAGCAGCTGTCTTCCAAAATTCATAATAGTCGGTTAATTAGTTCAGGAGTGAAACCTGTATATATAACCATGTAAACATATCTAACTAATATATATATATATATATATATATATATATATATATATAACAGGAACTTTGTGTGTGTGAGTTCGTTCCCGATGGACTCGAAAACGGCTTTGGAGAGATTTTTTTTTTTTTAATTTCATATGAAGGTACTTGATGTGTCTTGAAATTTCTTACATAGATTTTGTATTGGAATGCGGCGGATAAGTATCGAAAAAAATCTGATTTTGATTAAAGTTAGCATATGTAAACAACCTAACATAACAAATGCATTTGAGAAGTTTTATCACCGAACAAGCATAAAGGCCCAGCCTATGAAACGAACTGTATATTCTTTAATAAGACAGGGGCGCGTTTGAAATGAAGGTTTCTTTTTAGGGCACAATTGAACCATGACATTTTACTTTTGTATGTTAAACTTTAATTCAAGTGATTATGTAAAAATAATTTCATAAAATCAACAGTTGGCTCTTTGATAAGACTGGGGCGCATTCGAAATTATGTTTCTGTTTAGAGCACAATTGAACCTTAATACTTGACTCTTGCAATTTAAACTTTAAGTGAAACCATTATTTGCAGATAATTTTATAAAATCAACAGTAGATTCTTTACAGTGCAATACAGGCTATAATGTATTGTTGACTAAGTTACATGCAAAGCTTCCTCTCAGGACACTGCAGGGGGAAGTCCATAACTAGAGCAGCCAGTCGATTGATTTGATTTAAAAAATTGGCGATTTCACATATTTCAATGACGATAAAAGTATAGGAGGGTGGAATATATGTTGATGCTCATTCGATCCTGGACAACGTCGAGTCTCCCTGCTGGTATATATATATAACTTACTACCCCGACTAGACGTTGCCCGGAAAATTATACTTTCCTCTTTAATTTGCATTTTATTCATTCTTGTACCAAAATATAATTTTACAAATTATTAACTATTTTCACAATTACATTTGAATATATAAATAAGACGTTAAGAATCAGTTTCATTGTCCCTAAATGGTTTAGCC
>NC_136483.1:53791631-53949131 GCF_053919585.1 Euprymna scolopes
ACAGAAGTAATCAAACATCTCAACAAAAATAACCTTCTTAGTGACACTCAATATGGTTTCCGTTCTGCTAGATCTACAGCAGATGTCCTTACAGTTATATCGCATAGGATTAGCAAATCTCTCGACGGTGGCAATCTTTCTAGGGCAATTGCTCTTGACATATCTAAAGCCTTTGATAGGGTATGGCATAAAGGTTTACTTCATAAGATCGCTAGCTATGGTATAGCTGGAAAAGTCTTCTCAATTATTAAATCATTTCTTTCTGATAGGTTCATAAGAGTAGTAGTTGAGGGGCAAAAATCAGAAGCTCACAGTATTAATGCCGGTGTCCCTCAGGGATCCATCCTGGGCCCAACTCTTTTCCTGATCTACATTAATGATCTTCCAAATCATATCCTTACATCATTTGTAGACATTTATGCTGACGACACTACCATTTATGGTACCACATCTAAGACAGTAAACGAGCAAGTACTCTCCAATTCTCTCTCCTCTGATCTTGAGCATGTAGTACAATGGGGAAAGGAGTGGCTGGTTACTTTTAATGCATCTAAAACCAAGCTTCTCTCTTTACATCATCAACATTTTAATCCACATTTGTCATCAATTGAAATGAATGGCTCTCGTCTTCAGGAGGCCTCAAGTTTTGACAAGCTTCTGGGCTTGACCATTACTCCTGATCTTAAATGGAACACGTATATCAAATCTGTTGCCAAGGCCGCTGGAAAAATGGTGGGATCTTTCTATCGATCCAGTAGATATCTCACTGCTGATGCTATTCTCTATCTATATAAGAGCCAGGTACGTCCAAGGATGGAATACTGTTGCCACATCTGGGCAGGAGCTGCTAGAAAGGACTTGTCCTGCCTTGATAGAGTTCAAAATAGACTTCGTAGCCTCGTAGGAGATGTCCTTTTCTCCTCCTTACAACCTCTATCTCACAGAAGAGATGTTGCGAGTTTGTCTCTGATGTATCGTTATTTTCATGGAAAGTGTTCAACTGAGCTTCAATCTATGGTCCCCCCTCGCCAAACTTTCACAAGAAACACTCGTCTAGCTGTAAACACTATCAATAATTTCCCCCACTCTTTATCTGTGCCTAAACCTAAACATAGATTCCATGAACAAAGCTTCTTTCTTAGAACTGCACGCCTGTGGAATTGTCTTCCGTTTTCCTGCTTTCCGGCTGACTACAATATGGTTGTGTTCAAGTCTAAGGTAAATAAGTTCTTGATGAGCCGTTCCATATTCCATATGTACACTCTTTAACCCTTATCCTTGAGTGGCCTCTGGGCCTTGATAATGTGGTGATGCCTTTGTAAAAAAAAAAAAAAAAAAAAAAAAGTTATAATTAGTATTTTTTATTTATTTATAATTAATATTACTTTTTCCCTGAGTAGTAAAAGTCTCGTAATTTCTTGCAGATATGAAACACAAACGTCTCTGTGTAGCTAAATTACCATAAATATATTTTCACACTTTAATAAGCTCTAATAACGTATTGAACACTGAAGTAACTACTGAAAACTGTATACGATATATTATATAACCTGATGTGTGCACATGAAATAATCAAGTTGAGAAGAAAGTTCTCGCGGAATTTTTAATTTTGATTTCAAATTATGGCTTTTCAAATAAGTTCTCGTTATAATTCTTTCACTTTAGATGACATATTTCGCTCTATCTTATCGTTTGTATTACAATCGTTCTAACACACTTACGTCATCGTTTCAGAATGTTGAATACAAGATGAAAAAAAGCAAATTCGCACACCTTTATTATTTCAGTTCAATCTAAGCCGGAAAGCTGCTGAAAAAGCTCATGATATCAACGAAATGTTTGGCACTACTGAACGCATAGCACGATGGTGATTTTAGAAATTTCATGGCGGCGATGAGATTCTTGAAGATGATGAGCGTCCTGGTCGATAATCAGATGTTGACAATGATCAATAAGGAGTTTTAATCTAAGCCAATCCACTCAAAACTGTTCAAGAATTTGCTTCTGGATTAGAAATAACGTATACAACGATTTCCAACCACTTAAGAGAGATTGGAAAGACAAAAAAACTTGATAAATGGGTGCTTTATTAAGAAGTGTCATCTTTTACACAATAAGAACGGCCCGTTTCTCGACCGGGTTGTGACTTGTGATGAAAAATGGGTTCTTTACGACAACTGGCGATGTTCAGCTTAATGATTAGATGCTACCAAAGCTCCACGACACTTCTCGAAGCCAGTTGCGCCAAACGAAGGTCATGTTGACTGTTTGGCGGTCTGCAACCGGTCTCATCCATTAGTTTTTTTAATGCAGGCGAAATGTCATTTCTGACAGAAAAGTATTGTCAACAAATTGATGAAATGCAGCAGAAAATTTGACAACAACAACCAGTATTAGTCAACAGAAAAGCTCCTCCACGATAATGCCCGAATGCACTTTGCTAAACCGACCCTGCAGAAGTTGAAAGAATTAGGTTACGAAACTCTGCTTCATCTGCCCTACTCTCTAGACCTCTAGGCTACCGACTACCACCTTTTCAAGCATCTCAACAACTTTCTATTTGAGAAATGCTTCAAAAACTTAAGCGATATCAAAAACGCCTTCAACAACTACATCGCTACCAGAACACAAGTTTTTTTTTTAATGTTACTCGCATAAATCCACTTGTTTTGCGTTGGCAAAAGTCTTTTCATTTTGCTGCTGCTTATTTCAATTAATAAATTTTTGTTTGAGCCAAGATATGTTCGTCTGAATTTAAAAGTTAAAAACCGCAAGAACTTTCTTGTCAACCTGATATTTTATATCCTCGATTTTTTTTAATAATCATTTCTATGTCAAAATCAAAAATACTAATGCATGTTCAACATGTATGACTAACGTTTTGGATTCTACGTCGAATTCAAGTGATAAAAATAAATAAACAAAAAAGTTTGAGAAAAGAACTGAATTTTCAAAAAGCAGCCGAGAAAATGAAATCACACACACAAATATATATATATATGTGTGTGTGTGTGTGTGTGTGTGTATTTGTGAAGCCCCATGTTTAAAGAGCTCTCATAATTAATTGTAAATATTTTTTCTTTTCTGTCTTGCCTGATACATAGATGTATTTAGCCCAATCTTTTATGTAGGTGTGTTTATATCTGTATGGATATGTGTGTTTGTATCTTTGTAGGTTGTATTCAAGTCTATTTGTTTGTTGGTCCTAGACAACCAGATGTTATTCAAACGGATGTATGTCTGTTTGTGTTAACTTTGGCTTCATAATTCTTTTGGTCAGAACCCGAGCTGAATCAAAAATTCAATGAATTAATGAATAAATAAAATGATTAAGATCTTTTATCAAATTTTTTTAAATTTGCTTATTTTGAGTAATCTGTCTCATTTTACGAAATGAAAGCAAAAAATAAAGGCGTTAGACTTGAAAAACTCCGGCTTTTTATAAGCGTGATTGAAACGCGTTTTGCAAATGTTTAACCAAATGTATGTATAACTTTTGCATAAAGATTAAATCGTTAATTTTAGTGAGCACACTTATAAAAACACAGTAAAGACTCTCTAGAATTTTTATACGAAAGCAAAGTAAAGCGAAATGGTTAAAAAAACAGCTTATGTTATTTTTTTCATTAGCAATATATATCTTATATATAGTGTTGTAACGATTAATTGGAACCGGAAAAATGTCCACCTTTTATCCAATATCAAACGCAATTTTTTTTTATTGAATGTTTTTTGGTCGCTTTTGATTAAAACCTAATTTTCCATTGCTGGCATTAATAAAAAAAAAAAATTAAAAAAAAAAATGATAAATATGTATAAAAAATTAAAATCTATATATCACCTACCAAGTGTATTTTTACGGTTGCAAAAATATATGCATATATTACATGGGTTTTAACAGTAATCTGAAACACAATTAAAAAAAAAAACTAAAAACGCTACAACTTAATATATATAGGTTTTAAAGTAATCAGAATCATTCATTGTATCGGAATTGAGAATTTCTAACAGAATCTGTCATTGGATCGGAACTGAGAAAATATTGGAATCGTCCCATCACTAATATAAACAAAAGAAAACTTTGTTCTCTTTAATCAGATTAATATTGATAATGATTTGCTGCCTATATGTATTGCTTAGGGGCACTCGCTCTAAATTGTGAATTTTACAAAAAAAAGATAATATGCACATGTTACTTGCAGTGTTATCTAGAATCTCGTATCTATCTTGCCAGCCAGCCAGCTAGCTAGCTATCATGTAAAAGGAACTTTGTGTTTGTACGTGTGTGTGTGTGTGTGTGCATGAGAGAATTTATTCCCTATGGACTTCTAAACGGCTGGCCGATTTCTTGGAAATTTCACACAAATGTACTTTATATATTTGACAGTGTTTTCAGATAGGTTTTGTGTTGGAATGTCTTCAATAAGTATCGATAATCGAAGAAATCTGATGAAAGAAGGAACAGGCGATTTTGACTAAAGTTATAGCATAACATCAAAATGCATTTGAGAAGTTTTATTATCGCACAAGTGGAAAGGCCCAGTATATAAAATCAATAGTAGGTTCTATATGACAGGGGTGCATTCGAAATGAATGTGTTTAGAAAACAATTGAAGCATGATACTTGACTTTTGCATTTTAAACTTTAATTCAAGCCATTATATAAAATAATTCCATAAAATTAATGGAAGTTTCTCTACAGTGCAATGTAAACTACAATATATAGTAGTCTAAGGCACTGCAAGGAAGCATGTGAAGCTTCATCCTGGTGTAGCACAATGGGTGCTAAACTAGAGCAGGCAATCTATCGATTTTATTGAAAAAAAATGGGCAACTTCGTTGAGTTCGATGACAATAAAATATTTGAAATGTGAAACATTCATTGATCCTCATTCAATCTGTCGGGTCTGCCTGCCTCCGACTGTCGCCTATGCAGTCGATTTTCAAACCTGGCTTGAGGTAGTTGTTAGTCTAGTCGCACTGATGAGCTGTGATACTGCGAATCAGTACTGTATGTGGATGACTATATATATATATATATATATATATATATATATATATATATACATACATGTCATCCACACACATATATATATATCAATTCATAATTATCAGTTCATTAGATTGTCAATCCGCTACATAGAAACATATATAGATACCTAACTTTATCTGTATTTAGAAAGATGCATATGAAAAGGTGTAATCGTTTGCTTGAAGCATTATATGCAGCATAGAAATCATTATATATTATTGACAGAATGTACAATTCAAATATAAAATATATCAATATACCAAGGAAGTTGAGATTAAAAGGAAACCTTAATGAAGAGCTTCTTCGTTTCAATCTTATTTCCTTTATCGAATGTTTCTTTACTATTTTTTTCAAAATTGTTAGTAGTTTTGATTGTGTTTAAGGCTGAGGAAATGCAATTATGGCATATATTCTGTCTCTCGAATAATAGGATATTTTAGAATGTGACACTCTTGATTGCAAATTAAATACAAGGTCATACCTTGAAATCTTGTTCTAAAAGCTTTCATAAAATACCGTCTCTTAGAAAGTCTCCTTAAAATAATCATCATCTGAAAACAAAACAGGAAAAGAAAACAAATGATAAATCATATTGGCATCTGGTTATATCTCCTCTTGAGATTTTTACGAACATTACTTAAAATTTTCCTTCCTACTTTTCAATGTAAGTAGGCCATATTCTTTACATGAAGGAGGATTATTGATTCGATGAAGAATGCCGATCACGTAGCTGCGAAAAAAGAAAAATATATCCGATAGAATGCATAGCTTTAACAAAACTGATTACTTTTATTGTCAATCTCGGATGTTTTAATGTTCTTTTTTTTTTAATTCTTGAAGTGTGCATAGTTTAGAATTAGCAAGATTCATTTGGATTTTTAATTATCACATTTTGTTAATGGCGTCCAATTTAAGTTGAAAGAATTAAAATTTTACTAACTACCAAAAATATATGAACCGAGTTTTAAATCAGATTAAGTGGGTTGGATTTAACTAGTAGACGCTATTTTTTTTATTAATAGCGATAAAGTGATATTTGTCTGCACACAAATTAAATTTACAATGTGTAATAAATTGGCTTTCAATATACATATATAACACAATGAAGTTAGCAAAGAGTATATCTTTTAACAAAGCAAAACTTATCTAGATAGATACAGCTCAACACTGAACCAATGTAAATGTTCTTAAGCCAGCTTTTATCTATATAATACGTCTTGTACAATTTTGGCGACCTTCCTCTTCTGATGGGAAATATTTAGCTTTGAAATGCCATAGCCTAAAGAGATTTTTCTCTTGTTTTTCTCTTCTTTCCTTATTAATCTGATGATTTAGTAGTTATATGTAACTTTTATTCCTCATATATATATATTAGTGATGGGACGATTCCAATACACTTCCCGATTCTGATACAATTTAGAATTCCAATTCCGATTTTTTATGAATCTCTAAATATGTAACTATAAAATAGTTATTTTGTCTTGATTGCCGTAAAAACACATCTTAGATGTGCATATATTTTCTCAAACATAAAAATATGTGGGTGTTGGAGGGAAATCTATAAATTTTTGTTTTACTAAATTTTTAAATCAACAAATATTGATTATTTTATTATCACTACCAGCAGTTGAAGATTTTTTTTTAAACAAAATCAAATAAAAAGAAGATAATTAAAGGAATCGGTTTTGGCATCGGAAAATAAGCACAAAATGTTCAATTCTGATACCCCCAAAAGTACCGATTTTTCTGATTTCTGATTCTCATTCCGATTAATCGTCCCAACACTAATATATATATTAGCTGTACCTGGCCATGCGTTGCTGTGGCTCAGTTTGTGTAAATATAACCCCACCACCAAAAAAATAAAGACAAAATTCATTTTTTTTAAGACGGAATTGGTGTGGCAAACTGTATTATATAAAAATATCCGTAATTTAATTATTAAAATAAATAGTTTATGTATTTATTTGCGGACGGGTATCCTCATCTCCTATAGTTATTGTTTGACGAGAATCTGTGAATATGTAAGTAAAGGCAGAATGAAAAGTAGCTAGATCGATATTTTGCTTTTGTGATAGCAATTCATCGTAACGAGCTGCATGGTAAAACAAACACATGGACACAGAAACACTCAGGAGAAATAATAATTGGAGTGAGAGAAGAGCGAGAGAAAGAGAGAGAGAGAGTGAGTGAAGGAGAGTTGAGAAGAATATAAACAGAAGGAAAGAGAGGGGGAATAAAAATTATTTCAGGTAATGTTGACGCCGTAAAATGTTTTTTTTTTATTTCGGCATCAGAAGAAATGTAAAAAACGAGGAAGAGGAAATAAAATCTGTTTAGGCACTGTTGACTCTGTGAAATGTCGTTTTTTCTTCAGCATAAAAAGAAATATAAAAAGCAAGCGAGAGAGAGAGAGAGCAGGATAGAGTTAGAATGAATATATACAGAGAGGTAGAGAAAAGAAATAAAATCCGGTGTAGATATTGTTTGCTGTGAAATTATTTTGTTCTTTGGCATAAAAAGAAATCTAAAAGCGAATGAGATAGTCAGAGAGAGAGAGAGAGAGAGATAGAGAAAGAGAGAGTGGGAGAGAGTTGGGAAGAATATATACAGAGAGAGAAAGAATTGGAAAAATATATATGGAGAGAGAGAGAGAGGAAATAAAAACTGCTGTAGATAATGTTGACGCCGTGAAATTTTTTTTTTCTTCAGCATAAAAATAACAGTACACGGCGAACAATATCCAAATGTTTTTATTCTCTCTCTCTCGCTCGCTTTTTACATTTCTTTTTATGCCGAAAAAAATTTTCATAGCGAACAATATCTACACTAGTTTTTATTTCCTCTCTCTCTCTATATATATATATATATATTTTTCCCAAATCTCTCTCTCTGTCAGCCGAAAACCTATGCAGATAATAAGTAACATGATTGAAATCTAGCTAATTGTAGGAGAATATGTAAATTATTTAAATCGCCCACATTAAAAGTAAATGTAAAAAATATATAAAAAAGATAATAAAAACGCCCTGTTCTAAAAGAAAGTAAAAGAAAACAAACAAAAAAAATAGTATCCTGTAAGGTTCACTAAGCCACTTTGAAATCCAAAAATAAACAATAGTATTCGTACATTTTTTTTAGGGTTTGTTTTTATTTGGGGAGAGAGGGGGTAGTGGTGTGTTGCTAATATGTGCATAAGTAAGTGTAAAGTTATCAGTATTTAATTTTTTGTTTATGAGTGGTTATTATGTTTGTGTTTAGTTTATTTTTTAAAACGATTACCTCTTGTAGAGAGTGCCGCCATATTTGAAAAGTTATGAAGCGTTTGTTTATATATTAAGAGGTATATTCCGGTACAATCGAATTGTCAGCTCTCAACCAATGAGAATGGGTGGAATTTGAGAAGTAAGAATTTATTATTTTTAAATGGAAAATTATGTTATGTCTATGAGTTTATGATCCAGTTACGAAGGGTGAAAGCACAATATCTGTAGAATGTGTATATTTCCTCCCGGCCTTGACTGGGGACGGTAGGAAGATTAATATTTAGGGGGAAAATAGGGAATATTTCGTCTAAAGATGCTGCAATTGTGATGAATGAAATGTAGGATTTTATTATAACCACTAAATGTCTAAAATGTTGTTCTAAAGTTACATAAGATAGTGGCTAATAATTTAGACATAATAAATTTGTATGTGGGATATGTTGTTGCAAACCTAGAGTGAAATTTCTGCAATCAACATATTAGGCGCTTCTACACTATTAGGACGAAATTTAGGAAATCGTAATACTGAATTTCACATGAAAACAATGTTATCTACGTATTCCTCGCATTTTTAAGATGATTATATCCGAAAATTACGAAAATAGATAAAGTAGAAATTATTTATTAAAGAAAATAAAAAATAGAATTTGCTGAAAACAATCGTAAGACACAGAAGAGTTCAAAAGGGAGGTAATTTTCCGTTTCGCTTTAAACAAGATGACCGCAATTTTTCATCTGCTAACACGATTAGGTGTTGTTTTTTTTAATAATTCAGTAATATTCAGGCAATTCTTCTCATCAGAGGAAAGAGTTTTGCAAAATATACAATAAATTTTTCAGATTAATGCATTAAAAGAAACTAGAAATACGAATTTAATACTATTTGCGTAAAACGTATTTAACGGTTAATAACACTTTATAAAAAGTTTCATAATGATCGTGAAAACAGGAACAAGGAAAAAAGTAGAAGTATAAACGGATATGGCAAAATATATATATGACATGGATGCCATCAGCTAGAATCAGAACAAAACATACAGAGGCTAATGAATAAAGATGGAGTGTTGTGTTTTTTGTTTGGATTCTAGCTGATGGCACCCAAGTCATATATATATTTTTTAGTTTTGATCTCACTACGATATATTAGGTTTAATAAAATAGTTGATAAAGAATTGTTTCTATAATGATAAATATGTAAACTGCACGAATCAAATATCATATTTAAGCATATCTTATGACCGGACAATGCTAGGCCGCCTGCTAGTGTGTGTGTGTGCAAATATATATATATATATATATATATATATATATATACCATTCACTGGACAAAGCGGGTGAGGGCAGAGCGGAAGCTCTAGATATATCTAAGACTTTTGACAGGGTATGGCATGAGGGTCTCCACAGGAAAATTAGATCATACGGTATCACTGGTAGAATACTTAACATAATTAAATCCTTCTTAGAGAAGAGAAAAATTCAGGTTGTCCTCGACGGTCGTATATCTAAACAATGATATAAATGCGGGAGTGCCCCAGGGGTCTATTCTTGGACCTTTATTGTTCCTGATATTCATAAATGACCTCCTCGACAAAATTGCCTCTGAGATGGGTATATATGCTGATGACACTACACTCTATGGCAGGCACAACAGGAAGACGAATGAACACATTTCTAAAGAAATGGCAGAAACACTAGAGGAAGACCTCCAATCTGTAGGGGACAAAAATGGTTGGTCGCGTTCAATGCTGCCAAGACTAAACTAGTTTCATTCAATAATTACAAGAAACCCTCTCTACCACCTATAGCAATGGCCAACGACTCTTTATCTGAGAGTACATCTTTCAAACTCCTTGGCCTAACGTTCACAGGAAACTTGAGTTGGAACAATTACATTGAAGGCATTGCCAGGGCCGCTGCAAGAAAGGTGGTCTCTCTCTACCGTGCTAGACAACTACTAACACCCGAAAGTATCCTGTACCTCTATAAGGCCACCATTCGCCCATGTATGGAGTATTGCTGCCACATTTGGGCTGGTGCATCTGCTACTAGTCTCTCGCTCCTTGACAAGGTTCAAAAGAGAGTCGCAAACCTGATAGGCCCTAAACTGGCATCTAAGCTTCAGCCTCTGTCCCATCGACGAAATGTTGCATCCCTCTGCCTGTTCTACAAGTATTTTAGTGGTGAATGCTCTGGCGAACTGCAATCACTTGTGCCCCTACGGCATGAGCACCCTCGACAAACCCGACAGGCTGCTAAATCCTACCCCCACACTGTAGAGATCCCTAGATGTAAAAGATCTTTCTACTCCAATAGTTTCTTCCCCAGAACCGCTAGACTTTGGAATTCCATTCCAGATCCCTGCTTCCCCAAGAGTACTGACGTGCAGAAGTTCAAGTGTAACGTGAACCGACATCTTGCTGCCCAAATCCCTACATAGTACCCCAGTAGTTGTTGCCCCTGATAGTAGCCCCCTACACCAAAGTGGCAATTTGCTTTGTTTGGGGTGAAAATGTAATAAAAAAAAAAATCTATATATATTAGGAAAACCTAAATCATTTTTTTAGTTCATTAACATTTCGTCTTCATTTAAGACTTCCTCATGATTATCTAATTTATAAAACTCACTATGTCTGTCTCCATATTTTCAAACGCTATCTCGGCCGAAACTAAAAGTCGCAGAGAAGCACTAGTGTGGTGTTTTATCATAGAACGGAAGACAAAGCAAAACCTCTTTACTAGGCTTTACCGAACTAATTTCACAGCCAATAATAAACGTAAGAGTAAATAGCAGGTAACAGCAGTAAACGCAAGAACTGTTAGTAACGAAATGTGGAAGAAGAAAAAACTCAGCCCTTTTAAAAAGGAAAAGGAACGTGTGCAAAATCACGTGCCATAGAAACTTTTACTTTAACAACTAGGTGCCTCAAATGATTAACTATTTTATAGACTGTTTTTTTATGGGTCTTTAGCCGGTTAAACTAGTTTTTAAGGAGCCAAAAAGGGGTCAAAATTGAAAAAAATTGCTATACATTTTGTACATTCATCTTAGTTTATTTTTAATCAGTTCTTATGCGTGTCACGTTGGTACAGTGGTAACGTCACCAGCTTTGAATGTAACTGTTTTGCTTTCAGTTTCGATTTTAGCTAATGACACCCACATACTTTTATTTTACGTTTGAAACCACGACTCTATAATAATATATACAAAATCTGAACAAATAAAAATATCATATTTAAGCGTATTTTATGAGCGGGCAAAACCAAAAAGTAAATTATAAACACAACTTGGAAATAACTGTTGGGTATGTGATGACAGGATACGGTTTTTAGAATTCAATGAGTATCTGTGTGTGTCAGCCATATTCAGTAGTAATACAGGTCCCCTCCGATATAAGAAACAAACCCCCTTTTCACATCACATACACAAGGTATTTCCCAGTAATGTTTATTGTGTTTTTAATTTATATTCTGCAAAAATCACTTATTCTGAGGAAGTCTTTTAATTAAAGACGAAACTAAATGAACTCACAAATTATTTAGGTTTTCCTTGTTATTTCCATCACGTTAAACATCCATTTTTATTATATAAAGTTAATATAACTGCTATTCTCTGTCTATTATATCTGTTGATAATCCTGTTTATGATACGAGGATGAGTAAATAAAAGCGTTACTTTGGAATATTTATATTTTTCTTACCGTCAAATTTGCAAATGTTTGTTTCAATTTAAAAAAGAATGATCAACAAATCTAACTATAACCCCCCCCCCACAACAAAAAAAACTACTGAATGAACGAATGCTGCTTAACTAAACCATTACAATTTAACGGAAGACTAATGCATAATTCATGAGTAAAACAGATACCTTTTTATTGCTTTTCTGACGGAGCCATTTCACATGGTGAAAAAGTGCGAGAATAAAAGCAACAACTCTGACAAGACAAACATCTCAGATTTTTCTCCCTCTGGAAATGTGGTACAAAAATAATGTTGTTTTTTGACGTTCAACTTCAAAAGTTCATAACTCGTTTCATAATAAACTCTATTAATCGAAATAAGAACTATTAGAATCGACACATTTTTGCCAACGAGAAACAAGGTTATTATCCCATTAGCATAGAAATCCGGAAATCTGGAAGCGATAAAGTCATTGAAGGCTTTTGAAGTATTTTTGTGCAGGAAGTTGTTGAGATGCTTAAAAAAGTGATAATCATTGGGCAATAGGTTCGGTGAATATGGCGGATGAGGCAGTCTCGTAGCTCAATTCCTTCAGCTTCTACAGGGTAAGTTGGGCAACATGCGGGCGAGCATTGTCATGAAGGAGAATTGATCTCTTCATATTGACCAATCCCGGGCACATACATTGGAACTTCTGGTGCATTTCATCAATTTGTCGGCAGTACTTTTCTGCCGTAATCGTTTTTCCCGGATTCAAAAAGTTGTGATGGATGAGACCAGCCACAGACCATTAAACAGTCACCATAACCTTTTTTGGTGCAATTTTGACTTCAGGAAGTGTTGTGAAGCTTCCCTGGCATCCAACCACTATGCCGAATATCGCTAGTTGTTGTAGAGGATCCACTTCTCATAACACGTCACAATTCACTTGAGAAATAAGTCATTTTTGTTGTGCAGAAGGAGCATAGAAGACACCCTGAAACAACAATTTTTTTTTATTGTTAAATTCATGTAGCACCCATTTATCCAACTTTTTTGACTTCCTTATTTGCTTTAAATGGTGAACGACTGTTGAATTGTCGGCTTCTAGTTCAACAGCAATTTCTCGCATGTTTTTTGAGGATCGACTTCAATTAAGGCTTTCAAATGTTCGTTATCAACCGCAGTCAGCCGGCCGCGACTGTTTTCATCTTCGAGGTTTTCGTCACCATTGCGAAATTTCTTGAACCACCATTGTGCCACATGTTTATTAGTGGTTCCTGGGCCAAACGCACCATTGATATGAGCTGTCTTGGCAGCTTTTCGGCCTAGTTTGACCTGGAACAAGAAAATTGTGCGGATTTTAATTTTGTTCATGTTATCGAAAAAAATGTAAAAAAAAAAATGAATGAAGAGATTGAAAACAGTAATGAATAACATGATTCGACAGAGCGAAAAACGCACTTCCAAATAATAACATGGCTATATATATATATATATATATATATATATATATATATAAATCAATGAATTAATTCAGAAATCATATATAAAAGTAACATATGTGAGAAAACGATATTATTTTTGCACCGATCTAATAATGAGAATTCAATGGGGTACTTTAATTTTTCTTTAACTTATTAGAAATAATAGTTTGTACTAAAGATGGAAGGGTGGGTTTACACGATCCTGCATCACGAGACTATAAATGTAATCTCTCTACGAGCAGGTGTTGCCCATGGGCAAGAAGATGTGCACCAACCTTAAGTTCTAGTGGTCACACTTTTACTTCATGTAGTGATGGACCCTGGAAAATGTAATCAGGCACTCACTGGTCACTGAAAATTACCGCTTTGATGCCCAGAGCGCACAGAATGCACACGACTCTAAGTCTGTGTGGCAGTACCTTTAACATGTTAGCTGGCCGCCTCCATCCACAGGTTTCTGGTTTCAGGGTAGATCTGAAATCAACTTGGTTACTCTCAAAATAACAGATCAATGATTAATGAAAACATCAGAGATAATTTTCTTCACAAAAATTTATTTGCATAATATAATTTCCGATACACTTCGTACAAAGAAAAGGTAAATGAGTCGGGTTTTCTCTCAGATTAAAGAACAAATTAATGTTTTTAAGTGCGGGATTTTCAACTTAATTCGAGTTTTGCTGCAAGGTTTAAGTCAAGGTTATGTCTGGCTACTCGGACGGTCGTGGGGAAAATCTCCTTTCAGATATTTGGAAACTTCCAGCTTTTGACTCTCAAGCCAAAGCCGATGCATGCTGGCTTGCAGCCAACAAAGTCTCTATAATCTGCTAAAACAAATGTTTTTTTTTCCATGAATTTGCAGTTTCTTCCTGTCTCTGGGTGAGATTGCTATTTCCCCCTCTTCTCTTTTCTTTTTTTTTTACTTTCTCTTTCTCTTTTTTTTTTCTCTCTCTCTCTCTCTCTGAACTTCTTTTCCTTACTCTCACTTGTTCCAAAGAATTGTACTCATCAAACCTCCTAGGTGGGGGAGAGGTATTTTGCTTGACGCATCAATCCCTCCCCCGTTGGCAAAACAAAGTCAAAACTTTATTTAGTTTGTCTTTTAATACTCAACAGAAGGCTGTGAAATGAAAATTTAATTGTCATTTTCATTTACATTTGAAAGATTTACCTTTCTGAATCTCCAATAAGAAATTATTTTATCATCTTCCGGGGAATCTGGGATTTTTTGACCAAGTGTAAAACACCCACGACCGCCTACCTGACTGAGTTTTTCCAGCAGGGACGCTTTGTGTTGCCCTGTATTAGAAATAGTGTTAGAGTTTATATATATGAAAAATAAAATTAAAGTAATTCTATGATTTTATATGAATATTTTAGTTGTATTTATCTAGAAAAATAGTGGGTTTGAATACTGACGAAGCATAATATTTTCTCATTTTCGATGGAGGATGTACACTGTGTGTGTGTATGTGTACATAATAATATAATGAAATCATGCAAATATAATTTCTATTTGCCAAATTGATTATAAGCCAGAATTAATTTCCATAAATTAGCGTTTTGCAATTTCAGATAAAAATATTAATCATCCCAACTTTCATTCAAGAAAATCACGAGAAAAGCACTTCGATTTGAGCCAATTTGAGCACATCTGGCAGTAAAGGTCACATACTAATTACTTTCACTTTTGACCTATTTGGACCTTCTATTGCAAACTCAGACACTCAGGATTCTCTAAACACAAAAGCCATCAACATCTCTCTACTGTCTATTATTATATAGTCAACTCTGTCCAGCCAACATGGTGATTGAAAGATTATGCATTTATTATGTATCTTTGAACATCACTCATTTTAATCAATAATTCCATTTCAACTTTAAAGAAGAAAATGTATATATATATATATATATATATATATACTAGCAAGCTGAGAAGATATCGTGAACATATAATACAGTATGTTCCCCCAAAAGTAGAAGGTAATGTCTGTGAGAATGATATGACAACAGAATAGATAATGGCAAGTGCTCGACTGAACTTCAATCTATGGTTGCCCAATTTTTACAAAAAAAGCACTCAACCACTAGATACGATTTCCCCCACTCTCTCTCTATACCTAAATCTAGACGCAGATTCCATAAATAAAGCTTCTTTCCCAGAACTGCCCGCCTGTGGGCGGTTCCAAAGGCTTCTCAGTTGAATACAACATAGTAGGCAATGTGAACCAGTTCTTGTTGGTTCTTGCCAATTTACATCATAAAAGATTACTATACTACTACCTTACATTCAGTAACCCTTATTTATCCTTGAGTGGCCTTCGGGACTTGATCAGTTGTGACTCTCAAGTAAAGAAAAAAAAATTTTTTTAATTCGTAGTACACTATCCTCCCTTTAAAAAAGGGAAAACAGTTATTTGGAAGGTGGTTTCAAAACAACAGAACAGATACTTCATTAACTAATCACCAAAGGAGGATGTAATATCTGGAAGAATTAGCCTTAAAAAGGAGGAAGTAATTCTTAGGGAAACGGTTTATGACAACAGAACTGATACGACATTGTACACTCATTAAAAGATAACACAATCGCTCTCTCTCTATCTATCTATCTATCTATCTATATATATATATATATATATATATATATATAAAAGTAAGAATGTGGGTGTGAGAATACTTTTCAACCTATATACTTAACGAGTTTTTGATCTACAGACTTGAAATTTTGCATATAGGGTATTCAGACATGTGGAAAACGTTTTCATCGGGTTTCATCCTGAAAAAGGGGCTGCTAAGAGGTAAAAATTGAAAAATTACTACGTGGTGGCCATCAGATTTTTCTGTTTGCTAACTGTTTCATGACTGCACATGCGCGAATCGTTCATATTATGTTAAGTAGGTTGAAAACATTATTTGAAGAACGTGTCAAGCTGGCCTAATTGTTATCAAACTTGACTCATTGTATTTGGATTTCGGTTTCGATCTCAGTTGGAGTATTTTTTACTAACAAGAAGTGAACTGTTTAGAAAAAACATAATAGTCGCATGCACATGTCTCAGTTTCTTTTCTTTTTGTTTTCCATTTTTTTTTTTTTTTTTTTTTTTAAAGCAATTCAACGTTACGTTTAATACCGGGCAACCTGCTAGTGATAGATAAAATCAATTTTTTTTTTTTTTTTTTTTTTTTTTTTTTCGAGCATTTAAAAATACTTAGTTATAAAAACATTTGTTATAGTTCCTAAGCCTTTTGGCTAAGGCAAAACAATAACAACAAAAACAACAAAAAAGAGAAATTTCAAACCAATTTAGAATAAATATAATACTGTGGTGACTGATATGATTCTAATTAAGAGTGAGGTAGCCATCTTTTATCATTTTTAACCAAGGACGAATAACGATACCCATTTTCTTGACACTTTTGAATGGCCTTGTGCCATAAATATTTCAAGGTGTATTATCTATTCTCAGCATCCCAGTAACATAAGACGTTTATTATCAGCCAAAATATTGCACATATATATGAGAAAATATGAAAATATAAATTGCACATGTACATTACAGAATATTTATTTATGAGAAATTCTTTAAAAAATAAATATGAAAATTAGCAATGTATAAAAATGTTTTTTGAATGTCTCTTGACGATTTAGGAGGCAGAGATAAGAAATAGGTAGGTTCTTGTGTTTTATTATGTGTTGCTGTGGGTGTTACGCAAGTAGGACTACTCCACGGAGTTCAGTTTCAGGATTGTCTTGTCCACTTGAAGTTTTTCTTGTTTGTCCCAGCTATTCATTAATTTGCAGGATTACACATTTTACCCCCAACACATAGAGCAGCAAGGATCAGTAGTTGTATGCAAAGTTGGGAAAGGCTTAACACACAAAGCAATGTGATTTGCAATGCCACACACAGACCAGAGACGACTAGAGGATGACGGATCCTGATGTCAATTTCTCCATAAAGAGGTCTGTTAGCCACGTAGCTCTGACATTATCTCTACCATGGTGGGGATGTGTTGGATTTTAGTGGAGAGTTGCCACTAATACATGCCACCCGCTTATTATAAATTAAAGAACCAGTTGTAAATAATAACCAAAGTTTTTCATGTCTTCAGAGAAGGTTTTAAATGGAATGAATGAGAAAATCTTGCATAAATTATATTGAGATGGACAGTGTAAAACATCACTTTAGTCGATATCGTTTGCAATTTTCGCTGTCAGGGGAGAAAATATTACTTTATGTTATAGGTAAATAGGTTATATTCTGAAATGTTGAGAAAAAAAAGGCACAAAACGATCTGATTGGCTAAAAGCAACATAGGTGTTTTGCAATGGACATGTGTAGTGCATCTTCTTTTTTTTTCAGTTGATAGAAATTTTTTCAAGTGTCATCTTCTACTTTGGAAGAACTTTAGTTGTTTGACAAGTTATTGACACACGCACCTGTCTCTTAGTCATTAAAAATTCATATCTGATTGCTTTGTTTATACAATCAACCTCATTTTCTATACCCACCTTCCTAATGAAAACTGTAGATATTGCTCACGTCTTGTGGCCAGAAGTGGTAAACTCTTTGAAGATCTGTTCTCAAGTAACTGTTATATATTAAAATTTCTTTTAAAATCTTACCCCAAATAGTTTGTAGCACTGTGTATTTGTCTTCCCATTAAGTTGATTCATAATGTGGAGAAAATTCAGCTTCCAAAAAAGGTACTCTGGATTGGGACACAGGTAAAAATTGCCTCAACTTCTCTTCACTAACCGAGAACAGAAAAAATACTACACTTTGATCCCACTCATACACTCATTCAATTTCCTTGCCCACATGGAGAGATAAGGACATTTTTGTATTTACTTAAATATCTGCTTCCATTACTTACAATTTCACCCACTCTTTATCCGTGCCTAAACCTAAACGTAGATGCTATGAATAAAGCTTCTTTCTCAGAACTGCACACCTGTAGGACTGTCTTCCGTTTGGCTGCTTTCCAGCTGATGGTGGTCTTCAAGTCCAACATAAACAAGTTCTTCATGAACCACCTCTTTTAAGTAATCCGATTTACAAAATTTACACTACTAACGATTCCTATGATATTGTCCCATTGACTACTGTATACTCTTTAAACCTATCCTCGATTAGTCTATGGGCCTTGATAGGTGGTGACTCCTATACAGAAAAAAAACAAATACTTTTGGCTTTTGATTATAGAGAGGAGGAGGTTTAAGTGTTTTTATATAGAAGGAATTTATATTACATCCTTTGCAACTTTCCTCCGAATATTTTTATGCTACATAATTCGATGAATCAATCATATCTTCTTCAAGTATATGAGCACACATAACATATCAATCCTACCCAAGCATTTGTAATGAGTTTCCTTTTCAATTGCCATAATTATTTTCATAATTCAAAATTAAACACAAGCTATTTTCCTAAAAATGGAATATGACAGAAATAAATGTTTCCGTTGTTGATGTCAGACAAATGCACAAGGGAAATATTAAATTACTGTTTGTCTCTGTTCAAGTAGAAGAATAAAGAAATAACCTCATTTGTTTTTTACACTTTGTATTATTTAATTCGTATAAATCGTGCCTACACTTTTAAAACGTATTTACCTTAGTTATATGATAATAAAAAGACAAAATAAATACGACGGTATGAATCAAAAGAGAAATGTAGAAAACCTAAAACTTAACGTTTCGCTTAGCTGCTGTGCCGGCTTTATCAAGACAGAAAAAGCAAAAAGTGGCACAAAACGAGAAGATGTAATTTGGAGGGCATATTTATAATGATAGGGCATAAAAACCTAAATTTATAAACGTCAATAAGTAATATGTAGTAATAACTTATCAACCATGTCTAATAATCTGCTGAACCTAGCAAATCATTTCTACACTTGTGCACAATGCTTCAAGTAAACTAAAATATCCTCCTCAAATTTACACTTAATTTTAACAGCATATTTCTGCAAGTAATATGCTGTTAAAAGTGTAGACAAAGAAATTAACTAAGTATTATTCATTACTGCAAGTAATATGTACACACTTAATTTCTTTGTTCACAAATTTTTCAGGATTATCTCATTTTACCCATGCATTTTAATCCCCTGATCCCAACAGATTCTCTGGTCCCAAATCAAAGAGAAAAAAATCATTTCGTTTCTGATGATTAATTATCATTAGATTATTTTCTCATCACTTTTCTGTTTAGCTCTTTTCTTTATACTTTGAACCTATCATTGGTTTTAACCTAATCAAATATGCATTTAATTCCTACTTGTTTATAACTATTCAAATAGAAGAATGAAAAAGTCACAGAGATTTTGCTTTATTTATTTTTATTTTTTAATTCATATAAAGTATATCTACACTTCTACAACATGATCACGGTTTTCATTAGCAACATTGAGCCTATAGTTCATGGGCAAGAGCCATTATTTTTTGTCGATTGGTATCAATCAAAGGTACAAAACGAGACCGATATTTTCTGAAAGCGGAGCATGTCTACGTTCCAGAACTGTTTGCTGGACATCTGTATCTTGTAGGTTTCTATGAAATTTGCAATCAAAGAGGACCATCCTGTGCTGAAAAAATGTTTCGTTTTGTGGGCTTTTCTGCAAATGATGCCCCATTGCAGTAACACCTATTTATGATTGAAGAGCTCATTTGAAGCACTTTGACTTTTGTGTCATATAGATTTTTGCTATAATAAAATAGGTTATTTATGTAACTGATGGTGCCTATGGATCTTATGTTTGAATATAGTATTTCTCTGAACACTTGGGCAAATTATGATTTACAGTGTTGTTGTTCAATATAAATCATGTTGCATGTAATAGTATAGGCCTTTCACTAGAGAATTTGTAGCAATTGATTGTTAAAAAGTTATCTTTTAATTTATTTCTGGTATCATGTACATAATTTGTAGTTTGTTTTCAAAAGGAGTCATCCGCGTCCAGATCATCATCGGAGTCACTAGATGTGTCACTTTTTTTCATGTTTATACAGGTTTGCAGCTTACACTCTTCTGTGCATGGGAATGCGCTGACACTTTGGAAGCCAACATATTTTTGCACATTTGCACGAGATGAACTCTAAGATGACTTGAGGTGCAGGAGAGCCTGTTATGCATTGTATTTCAACCTTACCACTGTCTTGTGTGCACCAACCATGGCCATCTTGTGGATGTGGAAAAGGGACCAAACTGTGTCGCCAGACAGCACTCTGGTAGTTGGCTCTGAATGAGTGTTGTCAAAAGCTGTCCTCGCAAGGTGGTAATTAACCTGAACATGTGAACTCCTAGAGGGCATTAAATAACTCGTCAGTCACATGCCAATGTTCACCAAGTGTAGTGAATGCCTTCTGGAAATTCTGATTCTGTTGCAGGACTTCCAATCGTTTGAGTTTTCCTTGATCAGCAAAAGCACTGAGTCACATCGTGTGAACGCATGGAGACCTATTTAGGCATTGCATATATCATGACCCAGGCTTGCAGCAAGCTTGTTGATACTGATCAATCTTGATCGGTTTTTTGTCCCACATCTCATGTGTATTTGGCAACTAACGTTTCTGCATAAGGCAAGGGAGATGATCATGACATCTGTGTCCTCCACAATCAGTAAGACTTACTTGTATCCAGACTCAGCTGCATGGTGAGCATGTAACAACAAGCGTATGTCGGTTTCTTCATGCATGCATTTCAATTCATCAACTTCTGACACTGCATTAGATGTTATCTTTGAAGCATCGTTCCTCGAAAGTTTAAAAAATCTCCTTTTCTTGAAGTTAGTCCCGTTTTTCTTGATTCTCTTGCCAATCGTGGCAAAGAAGTTGGTCAGTTTGGCTTTGCTCTCAGAGCATGCAAGTAAGCCGCGCCAATTTCAAATTTTGTGGCCAGGAATGATTTGCAAGAACGATATTCCTTTATCCGCCTCTCTTTCTTTGTTTTGATTGATGAAGCATTGTACCTGTCAAACACTATATCGACATGAGAACTTGATGCTGATGTTTGCAGTACAGATCCAAGTAGGGTTTCAGACAACTCTGAGACGGTATTGTTGTCTCCTTGCATTTTGTGTTACAATCTCCATGCCATCGATGATCGCAGCTGAAGGTAAGTCAATATGTTCATCTGAAGTCACTCGTGCTTCAAGATTATGTGCCAGAGCTGCCTAGTTGGTCTTTTTTGCGGAGCTATCACAATTCACCAACAACCACAGTAAAGGTCCGAGAGGATGCTGAAGAACTTCTGTCATGTCTATTTTCCGGCTATTTGCTATCATATTATAGTCGCCTCAGAACCTTTGTGTTCAGTCAGAAGTGTGGTCAAAAACATCTGGCACAGATCTGGTGTGCTAACATATTGCTCATCAAGCTCATCTGGGTATAGGGGGCCATAGTTGTTCATGTTGCTCTGCCTTAATGACATTTCTAAGAAGTAACGCAAATTTGGTTATGGCATGCTTCATACTCTGATTATGAGATGAATATAGGTCAAGCTTTTCTCAGTGTCATGTTTTCTCTAGCAAGTTCTTCAAAGGTGAGACTGTCTGGAATGACCAGGAGTCTATTTTTATTTCCATGGATGATCTTTAAGCATGGTTCAAGTTCTGTTTTAAGTCTGCTTCGTATGTGCTTCTTAGTATGTACCTTGATATCAGTTACTTCATAAGCATGCATAAATGACACACGCTTCTCATGTTCTTTGTCATGTATGCTATTTGGTGTTTGGCGATCAATTCTTGTCTGATGTAGTCAAAGACCGGTTGGTAAGCATATGACTCAGAGTGTATGCTTCTTCTTCATTATCTTCATGTTCCTAACTGATGGGAAGTTGTTCTGGTCTCTGTCTCGTGTATTCTAGATAGCATGATCTGTGGTAGTGTGTTTCGACAGCTACTAATTCGTGTGATGTGATGGCCAGGATTCGTTCATCAATTTTCTTCTAGTTCTTCTAGCTTTTAGACCATTATTGATTCAAATATCTGCAGGCAGATTCCTGTATTGTTTTTTTTCTGCTCAGAGCTCAACTGCGTGAGTCAGTTTTTCAATGGCTTCGTCTAATATATTTAGAGTCTTTGTCACAAAATATGAATTTTGTAGAAGAAGTGTGTGACTTACTGGTTTCAGGCTCTCGGGATGTTCTTTGATGTTGCGAAATTGACTGTTCGAAATCAACACATTCAGCTTATTCAAAGATTTCTGGCGTGTGAAGTCGTTGCATGTTGTTTCATAATATATGTCAAGTATTGGTCAAAATCTTATATTAGCAGCATCAACAAGTGTCCTCCATGACTCAATGCTCTTGGGTCTGGTCAAGTTTTTCCGTGGTACATATTTGTTATACAGTATACAGAGCGCAGTATCTGTCTTTTGTCGCTTTTATGGAGGTCCAAGGTTTGGATCATAGTCCTTTTCAGAAGCCATACTTCTGAGTCAGATGCCTGCAAAGACACAAACATAAACTTAATTAAATACTAACTTTATATTTGCCACAAAATGCAAATTTGGTGATTATCACAATACGACACCATGTAAAAACTTTCTCATTGGCTTGTTTGCTTGGCTGCAGTGTTCGTTGGTGAAATTTGTTTTTAATTTATAATGCAAAACTGGATTACAACCCACAGAGTTAAAAAAAATCTGAAAACCGAAAAACTAAAACATATATATATATATAAAGTAAAAGATGGTCACCCACTTTTTGAAGACACTTATTTTTAAAGTAAAATTAAAATGGAAATTTGAAAACTTTGAAGTGTCGAATATAATGATAAAATCATTTTTATTTATTGATTTTTTTTTGTAAGTCCCATATTTCGCTAATATCTAGCCTCATCAGGGTCGAAAGTCCGGTTCGTGACTTTTTTTTTCTTTTTCTTCATTTTGATGTTTTGGCGAAGAGAAGAGAATTTACGTGTTATTCCGGTGATTTCAAGTGTATAATGCTCCAGTTTCGAGCGGGATTTAAAGTAAAGGATGGTCGTACACTTTTTGAAGACACTTATTTTTAAAGTAAAATTAAAATGGGGACACTTCAAAGTTTTCAAATTCCCAATGAATATATTAAAATGCAAAATCTCAGTATAAAACGTGATAATATGATGTTTTGGGTTGATCACAAAACGACGTATTCAATCCTGGGTAATGCTGAGTTTTTTGCTATTCTATGATACAAATTTCCTAATAGTTATCTGGTCGTTTCTACATAGATTAAAGAAAAAATGTCTCAATAATATATTGGTTTTATACACATAGTCTAGGGAATGAAATGACTTCATAGATATCTCAGATTCTTTTTTTCACATTGTTTAAGAAAAAAAATGTCTGAATAAATATCTTCATGGACATAGAAAGTGTATTAAAAAATCGATTATGATCTTGTGCATTGAAAACAATGGCTACAAAAATCTCTTAGTCTCGTGCACCTAATCTAAAAAATAACGGCATTATAAAATATTAATTTATAAAGTATTATTTTATAAAATATTCTCTATAAAATATTAATTCCTGAGTTTTATAAACCTTATAGAAGTATATTTTATGCTGTTTTATTCTCGTGCTAATATGGCCCTATTAAACAATTAGTCTTATTACTTTCTAGACAGACATTTTTGGTGAGTAAAATAATTATTTGTATAGTACCATATCATAATAGCCATGTGAAAACTGAAGAACTTGAAAAATATTTTGATTAATCGATTATAAGCAATTTTCACTGTTCTAATAATGAAATTACCATTTTATCTGAACAAATTCTTTAATGGACGATTGCAAAAATAAAAAAATGAAAATTTCTGTTTGACCACAATTTTTTTTCTGATCTCTCTCTTTGGGAATATTTCCTATGTTTTATTTCTAAAAAGAAAACACGTTCAGATCAGTTTTTTGTATTTTGACCCACGCAACTCTAAAATATGCCCCCATCCTCTAAAAATATTGGAACCCCCTGGACAAGACAACTGAACGTGTCACGAGAGACTAGATTAGACTTTATATAAAGATAGGCAATATGCATACATTTGATATGCTGATCCATAACAATTATATCTTTTTGAAAATATTTAAATTTTATTTTTTATTCATTTCACAAATGGTGTTACCAGATAAGGCTGTCTTTTGACTTCCTGAGACGAAATGCACCTACATTGCTGTTTTTTGTTTTCTGATCTTTTTTGTAAAACTTAATTTTGTTCTGCAAAAACAAAAACAACAGCCCCTCTCCATCCCCTTTTTTATCTCCCACCCCACTCCCAGACCCTGTCGGTGGAGTATCAGAATACACCGACTGCCCCCCCCCTGCAGAGAGTAAAAGTCCCTCAATGGGGCCACCTGTTGGCCATAGGTGGCGACCCGTAATGCCTTAGAACGGGATCCTGGTGGCTGAGCAACTCACAACCTCGGAACCAGATGGCCGTGAGTTAGCAACACTCCACTTTGGCCCTTACTTCGGCTAGACAGGCGGTCGGGCAGGCTCGACCCGACCAACCGGCTAGTCATGACAGTCCCTAATAATAGTAAACTCCCATAAAGAGAAACACAAACACATTCTACTCATATAAAAAATTTTAAAAAAAACACACACATACTACCATTAGAAGGTGATGGCAAGGGCCAATCAGATGGTGAAAACTGATGCTATTGACAACTAACCCTTTCTACACCTTGCTGGGTCCAAGGAAATGAAATAAATCGTCATAAGCAGCTATACTCACTGTTTGAGTATATCACCATTGTATCCCTGAGATGCTTGGGCGAATGGGTTTCCCCCAACCATCTCCTAATTTAGGGCTCCGAGGAGGGTGGGGAGCAAGGATGATGAAAAAAACAAAAAATATTCTATGGCTTCCAAAAAAATTAAAAGGACCCATCCAGAAAGCGATGAAGATGAAAACACAAACTTTCCGGAGTATATACTTGGAATCGCAAGATAACACACAAATAACTAAAATGTCCCCATTCAAAATCGAAAGAATTATCAACAAAAATCTGAACACAAAACAAATTACAAAATGGAACTTTACTTATACAAGTATCTACTAAAAGTAGTGCCGAAGAAATTTTAACATGGACAAAGTTCCATGATATAAACATCAAAGCCTACCCTCACAAAACCCTCAACACCTCAAAGAAAGTCATCAGATGTCCAGAACTAAACACCTGCTCTCTAGATGAAATAAAAACAAACCTAAAAAACAAAAAGTTATAGATACAAAAAGAATTACAATAAAAAGAAACGAACAAACAATTAACACCAACACATACATATTAACTTTCAATACTCCCATTCCACTAACTGAACTCAAGATTGGATATATTAACATTAAAGTAAAAACATATATCCCCAGACCACTTCGCTACCTAAACTGCCAAAAATTTGGCCACTTCAAAGAATACTGCACCAGGAAAACAGTATGCCCAAAGTGTAGCAGTAACGAACACCAGGAAACTGAATGCCAAGGAAATATAAAATGCCCAAACTGTGGTGAGAACCATCCAGCATACTCATCGCTCTGCCAAAACTGGATCAAAGAAAAAAAATAAATGAACTAAAATATACCAAAAACATAAGTTTTACTGAAGCTAGAAAAATTATTGAAACAGCCACCACAACAGAACCAACTAGATCATACACAGGTGCAATCAAAAATCAATTAAAAACAATAGAAAACACTGAACTAAAGGAAATCTCTACCCTCATAAAATCACTTTGTGAACTAGTTGAGACATTGAGGGCCACCTTACGGCAACTGCCGTCAACTCCAGCTGTACTTGGAAATAACTACCAAACAGTTGAAAGTAAAATCGCACCAGATCCCAAAAATCAAACACAATCCTCTAACAAAAAACCCACACAAACTGAAAACATCCCAAAATCAAAAGAACACTCGCCTAGTACCCTCCGCAAAGGAACCAGAAAAGAAGAAAACCAAACAGTAGACATTCAAAATAGATTCCAAATTCTAGGAAAAATGGAAACCGAAAACACCCTGGAAAAAAAAAGAAACCAAACACAAGTAATCAAGAGGGAAAAAATGAGCAAGAACCCAAAACAGCAACATCCCAAGCAAGATCCAGATCAACGTCCAGATCCAAACAAAAAAAAGAAAAAACTCAACCAAACACTCCACCAAAGACACAAACTCCGACAAAAAATAAACAACTGGAGGAGATGGAGGTAGAAGACAAAACACCCCCAGACAAATAAAATGGCAGAACACAATAAAAAAAAACTCAAACTATCATTCAATGGAACTGCCGAGGCATTAAACCTAATTTTAACGAACTCCTTATACTTATTTCACTACACAACCCAGCATTCATCTGTCTACAAGAGACATTTCTACAACACAACAACCACGTAAAAACAAAAAACTACAAACAGTATCATCATATCCATAATACAGGCTTACGATCCAATGGAGGCACATCAATCCTAGTAAGAAACGATATCCTAAAGAGCAAGCTTACTGTCCAAACCAATCTTCAGGCAGTCGCAGCCCAGATCACACTCCAAAAAACTCTCAAAATCTGTTCTCTATACTTACCTCCTACTGAACCAATAAATAATACTGAATTAGAAAACCTAATCAAACAATTACCCTCACCTTTCATCCTTCTAGCCATAGCACACTATGGGGATGCAAAACAACCAACTCCAAAGGAAACAAAATCGAACAATTTATAAACAATAACAACATATGCCTTCTCAACAAAAAAGAAACCACCTACTTAAATCCAACAAATGGTACAACCAGTGCCATTGATCTAACCATGTGTGACCTATCAAGCTTTCTGGATTATACATGGAAAACTTATGATGATCCCTGTGGAAGCGATTATTTTCCCATTATAATAGACTACAATAGTACTATCCAAAACAACATACCAAGATGGAATACGAACAAAGCAAACTGGATAAAATTCAAACAATTATGCTCGCAACAATTAATAGAACAAAACGTTCAATCAATGGAAGACTTCTCCCGAACTCTAATTCTAAAGAATGCATCCCCAAAAATTGCCCTCCAAATAAAAAGAACAAACCATGGTTCAACCAAGAATGCAAAAAAGCCATAAGAAAAAGAAAGGCAGCCTTAAGGAAATTCAAAAAGCAACCCATAACCAGTAACCTCATAGAATATAAACGACTCAGAGCAAAAGCACGTAAAACAATAAAGGAATCCAAACAAAATTGTTGGCAACAATTCATCAATCAAATCAACACTTCTACCAAACCTAAAACTATCTGGAAAATGATTAGAAAAATCTCTGGGAAAGATAACCCCACCCTAAACAATCACCTCCTCACTAAAAACAACAAAATAACTGAAAACAAAGATATAGCTGATACACTGGCCAAAACTTTTGCTAACAATTCATCATCGAAACAATACAAAAAACAATTTCAAACACTAAAGGAACATCAGAAAAAATATAAAATAAACTTCGCTTCGAATAACCAAGAACCCTACAACGAGACCTTCTCACTAGACGAACTTAAAAATGCCATAGAAAAATCCCACAACTCCGCCGTGGGACCGGATGATATCCACTACAGTTTCCTAAAAAAATATACCTCCCGAATCACTTAAAACTCTCCTGCAAATGTTCAACAAAATATGGATAAAGAAAGAATTCCCCAAAATATGGAAACAAGCCACAATAATTCCTATAGCAAAACCGGGAAAAGATTCATCAAATCCAGAAAATTACCGACCTATTGCTTTAACAAGTTGCTTATGCAAAACCATGGAAAGAATGATCAACTTCCGTTTAATGTGGTACCTAGAAACAAACAATATCATTTCAAAAAATCAATGTGGCTACCAAAAAAATCGTGGATGCATTGATCATATCATCAATCTAGAAACATATATCAGGGAAGCTTTCATTAAGAAACAACATGTAACCACCATATTTTTGACCTAGAGAAGGCGTATGATACTACTTGGAAATACGGTATCATAAAAGATCTCCACAACATTGGACTAAGAGGTAGACTACCTGAATTTATAAAAAACTTCTTAACAGACAGATCTTTCCAAGTTCGCAAAAACTCGACTTTATCAGACCCACAAAAACAAGGAGTGCCCCAAGGCAGCATATTGTCAACAACTCTCTTCAACATTAAAATCAATGACATTATAAAAGAACTCTCTCCTGATACACATAGCTCTTTATATGTAGATGATTGCTCAATCAGCTACAGATCTAAATACATTCATACTATTGAAAGGAAATTACAACACAACATAAATAAAATTAATAAATGGGCAACTAAAAATGGTATCACATTCTCCAAAACTAAAACAAAATGCATCCATTTCTGTAACCATCGCAAACTCCACCCTGACCCAACCTTACAGATTGAAGGTGAAAAAATTCCATTTGTAAACGAACACAAGCACCTAGGAATCATTTTTGACAAAAAACTTAATTTCATTCCACACATCAATCATATCAAAACCAAATGTAATAAAGCATTACAACTCCTACGAGTCATTGCCCATACAGATTGGGGAGCTGACAAGAACACACTACTCAAACTATATAGAGCATTAATCAGATCAAAAATAGATTATGGTAGCTTCATGTATCAATCCACCAGAAAGTCATACCTAAAAACCCTCAATACAATATGCCATTCAGGACTAAGACTAGCACTAGGAGCATTTCCAATCTCCCTTGTAGAAAGCCTGTATGCAGAAGCACATGAAACCCCTCCAATGCTCAGAAACCAAAACCTCGGTCTAAAATACTACACAAAACTGACAGCCAATCCCACTAACCCAGCACACAATAGCACCTTAAACCTAAACCGCAAACACCTCTTCGACCAAAAAGAAAACGCAATCAAAACCTTTGGACTTAGGATAAAATCGATTTCCCAAGAAGTAAATCTCCCCATAACCAACATTCACAAAACTGTCTTACCCAAAACACCTCCCTGGAAAACCGTATCCCCTAACATCGACCTAAGTTTAAGTAAATATGAAAAGAAACATACTCATCCAATAACTTATCATGATGAACTCGATAAAATCAAAGAAAAGTATCCAGACCACACACACATCTATACATATGGATCTAAACAAAACAACGCAACAGCCAGTGCAGCAATACTCAATAAATCAATCAAAAAACAATCGAACCTCCCAAAAGAAACCTCAATCTTCAGTGCTGAAATAAATGCTCTAATCCTAGCTCTCAATCTTTTCTCCAATAACAGAAAAAACAAGTTTATAATCCTTTCAGACTCCCAATCTGCTCTAAAAACTATTAAAAATAAAAAGATGGACAACCCCCTAATCGCAAAACTACTCCAAAAATTAACGGAATTAAACAGTAAAAAAGAAATCATTTTCTGCTGGATACTCAGCCATTCCGGTATTAAAGGTAACGAACTAGCAGACTCAGCAGCAAAAAATGCCTTAAATCTCCCAATCGATGCAAATTTCAAAATTCCATACATAGATCTAAAAAGACGTATCAACGCATACACAACAGAGAAATGGCAAACTTGCTGGAACGAATACCCTAACAATAAACTGCACGAAATCATGCCAAAAATAAAAAAAAAAACAAGAACAAAACACGAAATTAAACAGAAAAGAAGTTAAACAACAAGAATAAAAATAGGCCGAACCCACTTAACCCACTCATATATCCTAAAAAAAGAAAACCAACCAATCTGTATACCTTGTCAAACACCACTCACAATCAAACACATATTAATTGAATGTACTGATTTTGTAACAGTAAGACAGCGATTCTACAAAGAAAACAATATTAAAAAGTTATTTGAAAAAAACAATCCCCACACCATACTCTTATATCTTAAAAAAATTGGCCTATATAAAAAATTTAAAAAGAACCCTCTTACACAACGGTCCTGGATATGACCTTAAACTATATCCAATGGTGAGGGCCCCAGCTTGCAGGCCTTAGGGAGTGTGGAGCCACCCTTTAATTGCCATTGCTCCCAGGTCCACTCTGACCCGGAGTCGTAGCACCTGTTAGGGTCCCAACTATGGGTTAAATAGAATACGACTTAAAAAACAAATATACTATATTAAAAAATCGTTCTTCAAAATCACCAGATTTGGCATTAAATAACCTGAAAAGGGTTGATATGCCGTAAAACAAAACAATCAACCAACCAATCATTTCACAAGTGCAAAAAGAATGTCGTTTTTTGACTTGAAATTGAATGTCATAAACGACATTATTTTTGCATCAACCTAATATATATATTCTTGAGTTTATATTGAAACTGTTTTTGAAGATATATATCCCTTATAAAATCGTTTCGAATAACGAACTCGATGAAGTTATGTTTTCGGTTTCATAGCATATATACTAATGTTTCATCCTTTCAGGAATCATCAGTGCAGTGTGTCATGATTACCGCTGGTTGGGGGATTAGAACCCAGCCATGAAGCCATCTCTGACTCCATTAGCAAGGAACAAGCCGCTTGGTCAACGTTAACCGCAAGTAATATAGTTAAAATTAACATTTCTATAAAGTGTAAATGTCATTCAAGATGGCCGAAAGTCATCTAATGATTTTGACATCATGATTTTATATATATATATATATATATATATATATATATATATATATATATATATATATATAATATCAATGGTAACTTTAGGTCGTCACTGTTTGTCTGGTGCATAACAAAATATACTATAGATGTAACTTAGATAAAAGCGAAATTTTCTTTGTGTGAAATTAAAAACCAAAACTTTTCACATTTTATTTTATTTCTATAAAAAGAAAAATGTATTTTTACAAAGTAAGAAAAAAGTGAATAAGTGTATTTATTATATTTATCTGTTTATTTTTCATTGTCAATCTCTGCCTTTGCCGCTACTACATGTGACAAAATTTGTGCCTGACTTAATTTTATCGACATCAGTATAGTTAATTTCCACGAGGACACACATATTTTAGTTAGATTCAACAATTTTTTTGTCCAATTTATACATTGTCCAAAGCACTTATACTGAACAAAATAAATTATTTAAAGTGAATATTTGGTAACTATATGTTGAAAAAAAAAAAAAATCCGACAATCAATAAAATCCCATCCCTTCACTATGGAAGTCCCCAGATTTCATGAGGTTTCTTTTCTCCAACTGCTAGCCTTTGGAATTCCTTTCCTGTTTCTCTGACTGTACCAACATGCAGAAATTTGAATATAAAGCAAACAAAAGGCTTTCTGCACAACTTCTCACTTGGAATACAGGTATGAACCTTGATAGAGCCTTGTTTGGGGTGGATAAAATTTAAAATAAAAATAAACAAATAAAAGTTTTATTAAAAAAAAACAGCGTAGAGAGGTTATTCTAGATTTGAAAAAGATTATGATATTAAATAAATCCCTAGTAACTCTATATCCAAATAAATCAGGGCTTGTTTTACTAGCCAGACAAGTAAATTTAATTTTATTTCCTTTTTTTTTTTTTTAATCTTTTTCTTCCTCTTTATTTGGATTTTTTTTCTCTATTATGAACAATATATGCAAAATATATTTCGGTGAATATTTTAGGCCACTGAATTCAAACAATTACTTTTGGATCCATTTGAAGTCAAGGATGAAAACGACACATTGAAAGATTCTGTTGCTTGAAATAAATATACTTGAATGCTGACTGATCCAACTAAGCGGATCCCCACAAGAGTAGTCACACACACACACACACACACACACACACACACACACACACACACACACACACACACGTGTGTGTGTGTGTGTATCACAAGTTAATGCTTATGTGTCATAATCACGTTGACACACTGGTTCTTGTCAGATCACTGAAGTTAAGCAACATTGAGCCTGGCTCCTACAAAAAGGGGGACCATTTGGGATTTCTAAGAGTTGTATATGCTCTCCGCTTATCTCAGCATTGTTTTCAGCGACCAGGACCTCCACTTGCCACTGGTATTTAACAACGCCGACCCAGGAGATGTGTGGGTGGATATTGTGCGATTCTTACTACAAAATTTCCATGCGCAGACATCCTTAAAGTGGGTATCAATAGTCTGTCAAGGCTGAAGGAAGAGTTTTTTTTTAATTACAAGACAGTACAAAAATCCATTAAAGTCATAAGTCATACAAGAGCTAATATTAATTATTTCATTTAAATATTATACTTTACTGTGTCCGTCTGGTCAGTCTGATATTAGGAAATTTTACAGCTAATTCATTCTTCAGATAAATTCGTCAGCGCTATTTAATGTGTCAAATTCGTCAGCGCTATTTAATGTGTCAGGTGGGTGAAAGATTTTTATCAGCCTTCCGCATTAAATAGATATTTTTCCTCATTCTAGGTTGGAATTTTTCTTTCAGGATACCAAATGGCCGAAACAAGAACCGAGTAATGTAAAGTTGTTAATCTTTATAATTATTTCCGGCCAGAAAACGCCACAATCCACACACATAATGAAAGACACAGACCGGAACCTCTAGACTAAACCTCTTCAGGGTTTATGTGGTCTGCAGCATTGTCTGGCTGGAAATAATTATATAGTATCTCATATATATAAAAAGAGTACAATTAAAGACAGTAAATTAGAATTTACACTAATTTATTGTTCGACAGAATACTCAAAAAGAAATATTAAGATTTTCTTAATCTGCAGAGTTTCAAAGAATGTGTCTTTTCATCTACGAATACAATATATTCTGGATATTTTCATATTTTATTTTAACTAACTTTTTGGATTTCATTGTATCCCAATCACTCATAAAATTGTACTTCCGAATTTATGGAATATAATTTCTTCCAATTTATTGACTTTTGGATTTTGTAATAATCCATTCACATTTGGAAAAACATTCTCTTTATTGCGGATATTATTGAATACAACTTATTTTTTCAAATTTTACCGTTTTTTGTAGTACACTTTAATCAGTTCTCATTTGGATTATTTACGTTCGGATTCCAGATTTTTCTCTTGGCTGCACAGTTAATTAATTGAAGAATTTTTTTTATCTGTTATTCTGATGAAAATACATTTTATTTTTCACAAAAAATGTTTCTTACATGGTATATATATATATATATATATATATATATAATTCAAATTTAGGCTAATCATTTGATGCATTTATTTTTGATTGTTTATCCTCTGAGGAAAACAACTTACCTTTGAAAATCCATGAATTAAGAATATTTCTTTTCTAATTCCTTGTTTGAATTTTTGGTTCATCAATAAATATTGTAATGTATTCACTTTTGTTTTTCATCATCAATTTTTCCTATTTCTTTAATTGCTCTGTCTAGTATATTGAGCTTTTTATAATGTTGATCGGTTCCAATTTAAAGATATTATTTATGTTTATCTTTGTAAATACATATATTTATATTTACAAAAGTTTGGAGTGTACCTGTTTAACAAAAAAATTAACCAGAAAGATTATCATGGCTTTGGAGACAGTTCCGACAAGAGCATCGTAAAGCAGAATCTCAAATAGATTGTGATTAAATAATTGAAGACAATATTAACTAAAGACGTCCCATACTTTTGTTGGGTTTGGAACAATCTTCATTACTTTCCAAAAAGTGAAACTCGTTGGCAAAGTGATAAAATTGATTTCTAATTAAGTGGATAATGAATCCATTTACATGACATATTCTTATTCGTATTATGTCAATAAATTCTGCGCATGCGTCTCTGGACTGATTAGGTTAAATAGACACAATGGCTGCTTTCTAGCCTTGGACATGTACTCAGCACTCAAATAGTTGTCGATAATTGGCATCTATCCCAGATGAGGAAACACGTTAAATCCTTAGAGAAATATAATAGGGCTTATGTCTTCTGGGCTTTGGGGAACTGTCTTCTGGACAGGGCTAATTAATCTTAAGGTGCAGTTGAATTTTCCAATGTTATCTATATATAATACTAATATCTGTCTGAATGTCTGTTGGCTGCTTTTCGGCCTTTTTGGCATAAGAATGTGAAATCCGAATGGTTTTTTATACATGCCGATTCTTTTACATTAGGTTCACATCTCTGTACTTTTCCAGCAAAGCTATTTTTTTTTTAAATAAACATTGAAACCATTATATATATTACTAGCATTGAAATCAGGGTTGCAGAGTCGGATGGTGAAACTCCGACTCCGACTCCTTGAATTCCTAAAATGCCGACTCCGACTTCGACTCCTTTGATATCTTAGACTCCGACTCCAACTCCCAACTCCTTGACCACTATGTGAAAATCTATTCTGCAGACCCATATACCAGCCTCCCACACCTATTCAGCATGCATTTTATAATTACTTTTCATGTATATCATTTTTTATATTTAACATTAACTTGTATGATAAATATACTCACATAAACACTCTACCATCTCTATTTATTTATTTATTTATTTAATGTTAAATCCTAAAAAGCCATATCACCACTCGGACGAAAAAGGCTATTTTTGAGACTATGTCTAGGAAAGATTAGCAAGATGTCGGTTTATTTTACATTTAAATTTCTGCATATCAGTACAACCAGAAAAGCAGGTAGCAGGAATGGAATTCCAAAGTCCAGCTGTTCAAGGGAAGAAACTATTAGAATAGAAAGCTTTTTGGCATCTAGGGACCACAACAGTGAAAGGGTGAGATCTTATTGCTGAACGGGTTTGTCGGGGATATGTACGGGGTACAAGTGCAACGAGTTCATCAGAATACATTCCATTAAAACATTCACAGAGATGCAACATTGTGACGATGGGACAAGAGCTGAAGCTTAGTTGAGAAAGTGGGACCGATTAGATTGACAACTCTTTTTTGGACCCTATCCAAGATGGAGAGGCTAGTGGTAGATGCACCAGCCCAGATGTGGCAACAACACTCCATGCATGAGTGAATGGTAGCCTTGTAGAGGTACGGGATACTCTCAGGTGTGAGTAGTCTTCTAGCTCGATAGAGGGAACCCACCATCTTTGCAGCAGTTTTTGCAATGTCCTCTATGTATTTGTTCCAGTTCATATTGCCCACAAAGTAAAATATGGTAAAATAGTCCCAAAAAAGGAGTTTGAAGGTAGGGTGGTTTTTTCATCGATATATGCGGTTCGAGAGGTGTCTTGTAATTGTTAAAGGAGAGCAGCTTAGTTTTACTAGCATTAAATATTACCATCCATCTGCGTCCTCAATTCAACTATGATCTGGAGGTCATTTTCTAATGATTTTGCCATTGTCTTAGATTTATGTACATTTTTTCTTCCCTAATGCATGTTATAGAGCATTGTATCATCAGCAAATATACCCATCTCGGACATTATTATCAGGTAGGTCGTTTTGAATATCAGGAATAATAATGGTCCAAGGATCGACCCATGAGATACTCCTGCATTAATGTTATGCTGCTTGGATGTATGTCCATTAATGACAACCGGTATGCTTCTATTGTCTAAGATGGATCTAATAATAATTAGTATACGTCCAGTTATAATGTATGATTTAATTTTCATTAGCAGTCCTTTGTGCCAGACTTTGTCAAAGGACTTGGATGTATCAGGTATCGCAGACATGAGAAAGGGTGATTTTTACATCATCTAATGTGGCTTTAGTCCTCATAGGGAAATTTGGGAGAGAGTTGTTTGTTGGCTCTATGGTGGAGTTAGAGGCAATTGCCAGGACATCAATTCCACCTTCTTAGTTACCATGCATGCAACCTTCTGGTTGTTGCTCAGTAAAGGAATTACTGATTGTCCTTTATTCACTACACTAGTATAGATTTTTCCGAAATGACGAGTCTCTGTCTTTGGCAATTCTATGCGTTCCCTGATTATTTCAGCATGCTTTCTTTTGACTGTCACTATTTCTCTCTTACAATGATTTCTAGCATCTACGAATTTTGCTTGCCTATTTGTATTTGACTTATGACATACAAACTGGCAGAATGCATGCTGTCTTTGTGCCATAGTAGCTGCGCAGTCTGTAGTGAACCATGGGGGTGAGTGGGGCTTGTTATAATACTTCCGTGTGGGAACATGTGCTTAAATTCCCACTTTGCACCATTCAGTTGTCTCATTGGCACTCTGTTTAGCAGAAAGAGAGAAGATATCGGTCCATGGTGCATCTCAGATGTGTTCTCTAATGGTTTTTTCAGTAAGCCCTGTTAGTACCTTGTGGTTTTGAGCAATAATTCCTCACCTTGACGTTGGAATTTAAATGTGATGTCAACTGATACCACGAGGTGATCTGCGTTTTTAAGTGGATTGTGGGGATTAGTCACACAATCCTCAGGTACTGTGGTGAGGAATAGATCTAGAAGTGAAACCTGCTGAGGTTCACGATCTGGTAGGCCAGTTGGAAACATTACTGTCTATGTGAGGGAATGGCTATAGAGAAGCTATTAGTGGAGCGTCCAGCTGTATCTGTGTAACCTAAGAAACCAAGCCGATTTTTATGGTGGACATTAAAGTCACCAAACGCATGTATTTGGGTGTTACTACCTAAGGAGAGTGCTGCATCTATACTATCAGAGACATGATCGATTAGGTACAATCCTGACTTGAGGAAAAACAACAGAGAAAATATAAGTCACTAACGCAGTAATGAAATTTTAGTTAAAAGCACATAAAAGCCCGGTCATCCAATTCAAGATTTTTCTCTCTAATTTAATGGAGGGTGCTACGAATATAGACTCTAAGTGCATGCATACATCTATCCGAGTCCTTACGGCAAAGAGGGAGGTATCCTGTAATGTTAAAGAAGTTGGAGGGGATTGAAGGGTGTAAGTTTATTTCACTTAATGCTAAGATATTAGTGACATGCAATATGATTTTCGTTCTGCTAGATCGACAGCAGATGTGGTAATGGGTATATCTCATAGGATTAGCGAATTTCTCAATGGAGGCTTCCTTTCTAGGGCAATTGCTCTTGACATATCAAAGGCCTTTGATGGAGTATGGCATAAAGGCCTACTTAACAAGCTCTCCAGCTACGGTATAGCTGGAAATGTTTTTTTCAATTATTAAGTCATTTCTCTCTGATAGGTTCATAAGAGTAGTGTTGGATGGGCAGAAATCAGAAGCTCAGAGTATTAATGCCTAAGCCCCTCAGGAGCCCATCTTGGGCCCAACTCTCTTACTGATCTATATCACTGATCTTCCAAATCACATCCTAAGATCATTCGAAGACATTTATGCTGATGACTTTACTATGTCAACACATCAAAGGCCGTAAATGACCAAGTTCTCTCTGATTCTCTCTCATCTTACTTGGAGCATGTGGTGCAATGGGGAACAAAGTGGCTGGTTTATTTTAATGCATCTAAAACCAAGCTTCTATCTTTATGTAATCAACGCTCTGATTTCCTATCTGGCATCAATTGAAATGAATGGCTCTCGTCTTGAGGAGGCTCCATGTTTTGACAAGCTTCTGGGCTGAAAAAATGGTGGGACCCTTCTAGCGCTCCAGTAGATATCTCACTGATGATGCAATTCTCTACCTAAGTAAGAGTCAGGTACATCCACAGATGGAGTACTGTTGCCACATCTGCGCAGGAGCTGCTGGAAAACTCTTATCATACTTTGACAAAGTTCAAAATAGACTTCGTAACCTGGTGGGGGTGCCCTTTTCTCTTTCCTGCAACCGCTTCCAACAGAAGAGACGTTACGAGCCTGTCTTTACTCTATCACTATTTTCATGGCAGGTGCCTGTCTGAGTTCTAATCTATGGTCCTCCCCTCCCTAAACTTTCATGAAAAACACCACTATCAATAATTTCCCCCACTCTTTTTCTGTGCTTCATCATAGATTCCATGAACATAGATTCCATGAACAAAGCTTCTTTCTTAGAACTGCATGCCTGTGGAACACTCTTTCAGTACCCTGCTTTCCAGCTGACTACAATTTGATCATATTCAAGTCCAACATAAACAAATTCTTGATGAGCCACCCCCTTAAGTAATCCAATTTACTAAATTTCCACTACTAACGATTACTAGGATATTGTGCCATTGACTTCTGTACACTCATTAACCATTATCCTCGAGTGACCTTTTGGTCTTGATAAGTGGTGACTCCTTTGTAAAAATAGGACGAAGCTATAAAGGGCTATAGTGCCATGGGTTGCTTCTTATTGATTTATGGCCGTTATTTTTTGGAGTGGGAGGGATAAGATTGTGATTCCGGAATGATCCCGAACTAATCCAATTGCCAAATTCCATTTGATTCAGTAACTGGATAACTTTCAGATTACAATCCGATTGTTATCCAATGTAATCTACAGTGATCCCACTCAAAGACAGAACTTTCATTGATCTTGTGTGACATCACAACCAAAACGAAAACAGTTGTCTAGACAGGATTTGCACTGATCTGACAGACCGAAATATCTTGATGAAGTGGAAACATTACAGGACAGTACAAAATATGAGGTATCTCCAAAAATAAAAGCAAGACCATACAAAAACTGCTAAATTGTGCAAACCACTGCTTAGGAAGCAATTAAGTTATTGCTTATTCACCAAACCTGTTTTTCTGTTCTTATTTACTTATACTGCTTCCCTCTTTTTGGAAATCATAATTTCTCTTTCTGTGACTAAGTGTAATGTTTAAATATAAGGCCTATACTGGCCACATGTATATTGTTACTGATGTATGTTACTAAAATAACTGGCACAAATGTTATTGCTTTAAAAGGATAATACTTTACCTCCAAGACGCCTTCCTGTCTGTTTTGCATGATAAACATACGCTTAAATCCTCCCTAAATCCCTGTATATCTATATTGTATATTAATACTGTATTCTTGTAAGTTATATCATCTCTCCTGTTTCAATTTCACAAAAAAACAATTGCTCTTCTCCCCAAGCTGATATAAAATCACATACTTTGCACTACCTTGGGAGGAGGGTTTAGCTTCCGGTCCTAAACTTTAGTAGGCTGACCTTTTCAAAATCGATAAATACTAAACATCTATAGATTTCTATTGCTAAGGGATGCATTAGCTTAACCTATATTTATACTCTATAGAATATCTATAAAATAGATAATAGCCACAGTTTGTGCCCGGATTATAAATGATATGTATTAACTAGCAACTATATCTTTCTTTCATTAGATGGGATAAAGTACTGGTGATTATCTTTACTTGAAAATTAACACCTAAAGCACATTTCGAAACGCACCCTAACCCTTATAATATAATTTTCCAATTAGTCACTAATCCACAAACCACATTTGATCTTTTCTTCACCCTAGTAGATATTCACCTTTAATCTACACCCCACACTCATACATACCCCCTTTAAAAACGTAAGCAATCTTAATTCTATTCTGAGGAGTGTAACTTCAAAGCAGATACTAATTCTGTGATATTAACTTTATCAATCCTCATTATCAATGCAACCAGGTGCAGGGAACACCCTCTCAGTGCTGATGGACCAGTAGATCTGGTTAGATCATCCATCTAGGATAAGGAAAACTCCGATTTGTAAACCTAAGCCACTAACCTCCTACGTCTTCGCACCAAAGAGGGGAGAGAGGTCTCTTCATTCCTGGACGACAACCTCTCTAGAGTGGGTGACTTGATCAAATCACGTTTGCAAACCTAAACTGCTTAAGGAGTAGTAAGGCTCTGCCTATCTATACTCCCTCTTCCTTCTTTGCCTGTTAGCCAGGAGCAGAAGTGCGGCCACAAGGACTCATTAGAGACGCCCAGTGCTTAGCCTTGTTTCCTGACTAGGGCAATGAATGTCGTTCCCTACATTTGCCTTATTCCCTTCTCCTGTAACTGGGCATCTTGGGGGTGCTTATTTACCATATATGCTAACATGATGGGACTGGGCCACTCCTGTCGGACAGGTTTGAGGGTATCGGTTAGACAGTCGCTGGTTGCTGTTTCCAACTGACAGTACAAAAACCCTTTGATAGTGCTTAGAGCGGCTGTTCTATCGGCAGTTGTGTAATATCGGGATATTTGTAGTGCCATGTCATGCATGGAAAGGCACCCTGCACTCATCTCTGGTGGGCGTTCCCGAGATTACATTCTTGTGGATGAGGAGCCGGCTGATGGAATACTTGTGCTGCATGATGGTGCCTATGCGTTTTGCCTAGCACCTCAATCTAGATCTGAAACTACAAAATAGGAAGAAGTGATAGCTCAATCCAAAAAAATGTTCAAACCAGACACACACTCACGCCTCCTCCATTGGGGCTTGCATTTACACATATCCAAGGACTTAGAACTAACTTAGAGGATGTAGAATCATTTCTCCTAGCAAACTCCCCGGATATCTTAGCCCTAAGTGAAACTAACTTGCACTCCTCCATCCCCTTTAACATCTTTAACATGTCTAGTTATCTTCCACTTTGTCATAAGGACTTTAACAGGAACGGACTTGGTGTCTATATTTGTAACGCTCTCCCCATGTCTAGGGAATCTAAACTAGAATCAGGTGACCAGGCCTTCATGTGCTTTAAACTAAATTTACAACATAGTGTTAGCTACTTGTATTTTCTTTATTGCTCTCCATCCACCCAGGACTGTACTATAATCAATCATGTCTCTTACAGCATAGATAGAGCACTCTCCCTTGACACTAGCGCCCAAATACATGTATTTAGTGACTCTAACGCACACCACAGAAATATGCTTGGCTTCTCTAACTTCACTGACACAGCTAGTAGCATCATTCATAACTTTGCTATATCCCATTCCTTGACACAGACAGTAACATTCTCAACCCGTCTCCCAGATCGCCAGGACCAGCAAGCCTCATTGTGGATCTATTTCTGACAAGAGATCCTAAGGATCGTGTAACAAATGCTGATTGCCCACTTAGGAATGCTGATCATGCTGTGGTAATGATAGAATCACTCTAAACTCTCGACCCCAAGTTGAAGAGCCGTTGCTCAAAACGACAACGTACTAAAATAAGGCTGACTGGGATGCCATTTTCTCTTCCTGCAGAATAGTGCGCAAATGAGACTACTGAATGGTTCAAAGCAGCAATTGTAGCATATGTTCCTACGGAAGTTTTATAGCAAACCCCACCCTCCCCAAATGGTTTACTTTTACTTGCACAGCTGCCATTGCTCAGAGGCAACGTAGACTTATCCAGCATAAGTCCTATACAACAGACAAGGTATATAGAAGCTAGAAGTAATTGTTAGAAAGAAGTAGCAACAGCTAAGAGTGAATATACTGAAACCACCAGGAAATGCATTGAAGCGCAGAAATTAGGAACTCATGATTTCTGGAAAATCTACAATAGTGTAGTAAATAATGGGCAATCAATAATTCCCCCACTATCCAACAATCATGAGGTTGTTTGTACAGCAACTGAGAAAGCTAACATGTTTGCTCGTTATTTTCCCTCAAACTCTACCTTGGACCAAACAAACCATTCCCTCCCTGATTTTCCTCTGGACAAAAACCACACTAAATGATCTGAAAATCACCCCTTCATGATATCATAAAAAACCTAGACACCTCAAAAGCATGTGGACCTGATCTCATCCCGGCTGTGCTATTAAAAAAATGCTCCGCTGAGGTTGCTCCAGTTCTCTCTCTTTAACAAATGTCTTACCGAGTCTTGCTTTCCTGACAGCTGGAATATTGTTTCTGTGGTACCAGTTTACAAAATCTCTGGCGAACGAACTGACCCATTAAATTATTGCCCAATTAATCTCCTCCCGCTTTTTGCCACAATATTTGAGTCTTTAATTAATCAAGCTCTAGTCCACCACCTTACAGCTGCTAAACTTCTGTTTGACATCAATATGGATTTAGACAAGCCAATTCTACTGCGGATATTCTAACTGTAATCTCTGAACTTATAGACCAAGCACTGAATAAGGCAGGGGAGGGGAGGACCCTATATATATCTAAGGTTTTTAACAGGGTATGGCACGATGGTCTTCTCATGAAAATAAAATCTATGGTATTACTGGACGAATGATTAACATAATTAAATCCTTCTTAAATGAGAGAAGAATCCAGGTTGTTCTCGATGGGCGTACATCCAAACAATATGATATAAATGCAGGTGTACCTCAGGGATCGATCGTTACCGGGTAAAATTGTCTCTGACATGGGTATATTTGCCGATGACATCACGCTCTATAGCAGGCATGTGGGGAAAACTAATGAGCACATATCTAAAGCAATGACAGAAGCCCTAGAGGAAGACCTTCACTCTGTAGTGGATTGGGGCCAGAAATGGATGGTAACGTTCAAAGCTGCCAAGACAAAGCTCGTTTCCTTTAATAATTACATGAAACCTTACCAACCAGTAATAGCTGTGCCTAAAGATACATTACCTGGAAGTATTTCGTTCAAACTCCTTAGCTTAACGTTCACAGGGAACATGATTGAAATAAATACATTGAGATCATTGCCAAGGCTGCTGCGAAGAAGATGGGCTCTCTCTACCATGCTAGAAAGTTACTTAAGCCTGAAAGTATCTTGTACCTCTACAAAGCCACCATTCGTCCATGTATCAAGTACTGCTGTCACATTTCAGCTGGTGCATCTGCTACTAGTCTCTCGCTCCTGGACAGTGTTCTAAAGAGAGTCGCCAACCTGATGGGTCCTGAACTGTTATCTAAGCTTCAGCCCCTGTCCCATCGATGAAATGTTGCATCCCTCTGCTTATTTTACAAGTATTTTAATGGCGGATGCTCTGACGAACTACAAGCTTTTGTACCTCCTTGATGAAAATACCCCCGATAAACCCGACAAGCAGCGAAGTGCCACCCCTACACAGTAGAGATTCTGAGGTGTAAGAAAGCTGTTTACTCTAATAGCTTCTTCCCAGAACTGGTAGACTTTGGAATTCTCTTCTGGTTTCCTGCTTCCCTAACTGTACTAACATGCATAAGTTTAAGTGTAATGTAAACAGACATCTTGCTGCTAAACTCCCTCATAGTACCCCTAGAACTTAGATCCCTGATAGCAGCCCCCTACATCAAAGTGGCAATGTGCCTTGTTTGGTTAGAAAATGCAATTTAAAAAAATGGTAAAACCAAACAGGAAAATCATGTAAAAAAATAAATTCATTGGACTTAAGGAGTCAGTCGGATAAAAAATTCCGACTCCGACTCCTTGTACTTTTAGAAATCCGACTCCAGCTAAAACCTCCGACTCCTTTCGACTCCGACTCCGCAACACTGATTGTAATAGTCTGATAGCCGCCTATATATATATATATATATATATATATATATATATATATATATATATATATATATTAATAACTTCAGCGCCGGTGGAACTTGTAAGATTAAATTCATGTGTTTAAACATCAAAATATATTTATTTCAAGCAATATAATCTTCTTCATCATAGAATAAAAAAGTAATTGTTTCAACTTCATTATTTAAAATATTCACTGAAATGAATTTCGTTTATATTAGTCATAACAATTAATAATTATTGTTTATCAAAACTATCTAGTAGACATTTATCCTTTCAAGCTACAGAAGGAAGAAACGAATATAGCGAGTAAAAAGAAGAATGAAATGAAATCGACTGCTAGTCAGATTGTATCAATTACAATTTTAACCAAGCTCCAAAAAATTGCTTGTTGAACTAAGTGAACTACAACTCTTATCAAGCTAAGGAAGAATAGAAATAGAAATGAAACAAAATTATCTTGCCGACGTACTGCCTAAACTACAGACTTTATCAAACTAAATAAATGGGAAAGAGAATGAAATAAAATTAACTGATTCACAAGTTATGTAGACTACAACCCTTATAAAGCTAAAGGAAAGACCGGAGAAAATAATGAAATAAAATTAATTGCTTGTTCGGCTAACTACAGGCCATATCAAGCTGAAGAAGAACGAAATGAAGCATTAATATAATAAAATGAACTGCTTATTAGGCTATTGAATAAACTACAGTCCTCATCAAGCTAAAGAAGAAATGTCAGGCAATATAAATGAACGCACTTATCAGGAAAAGAAAAAAGAACGAAATAAAATTTCTTGTTGAGCTGCGTATGCTATAGAATTTATGAATTAAAGAAGAAAATGAAATTAAATGCTTCTCGGGCTGCTGTATACAATACAGACATCTAATTTAAGAGAAAAGACAAAAAATGAATGAAATTAAGGGGTTTTCAGGCCATGTAAACTACATCCCTTAGCAAGTTAATGAAAAAAAAAAGAACGAAATGGATTAAATAAAATGAACAGCTTGTATGTGTGAATAAACTACAGACGTAATCGAGTTAAAGAATGAAAAAAAAAAATGAAAAATAATTGTTGGACGCCGTGAATTACAGACCTTATTAACAAATGAAGAAAGGAAAAACAATGAAATAAAATTATCTACTTACTGATCTGATGAGTAAACTCATTAGATGAAGCAAAAAAGGAAATGACTGAAATAAAATGAACTGCTCCTTGGTCAATATAATTGTAGTAAAAATTGAGTGTGACTGCAGTCACGGAGGTGGGCTGCATGTCCGAACTCGAAATCCGAGCGATGGGAGACGAGAAGGCAACAAATCAGCAGGTTCGATTGCGCATTAATTTGCATAAATGAGATAATATAAGGCCAGGAGTTAAGATGTTTGAGAGAATCGAGCAGTTGAGTTCTCGAGAACTGGATGGAACCTGGTTAGAGCGGAGAGTGTCGCTGAGAATCGAGTCCAGTTTTTTTTTTTGTTTTTTTTTTTTTCGAATCGAAGCTATTTCGGCTTTAAATATGGAGCCAATGCGACCGAGATGAAATGGGAAATTTTTAATGCTTCGCGTCGAATCTGAAAAATTAAAAGTCGCGTTGAAAATTGAAAAGCGTTGTCGAAGAGAGAATTGAATGAGTCGTGTCAAACTGCGAAGGTTGAAGATATGACGTGAGTCGGACTTTTTTGGTCTTTTTGTTTGTTAATCCCAGTGGGATTCGTTGGATTTCTTTAACTATCGTCGTCAAATGAACGTGTTGGAATGCAGTTCGGTCTACTTGTTCGTATTAAAGTCGTCGTTTTTAAACGTGGAATTTGGAATGAAATTCGCTTATATTTGTTGAAAAAAAAAAGTCGTCGCTGTTAATAGAACTTAAAATGCGATTTGGACGACTTGTGCATTTAAATTTGTTTTTCACCGAGGAATTTAAAATGAGATCCTGTTGTGTTAAAAAGAAAAACGTTTTTAAACGACTTTCATTTTTAATGAACATACAATTCGAGTCGGATTTTATTGCTTGAAAAAAGTCATCGCTGTTAAAAGAACTTAAAATGTGATTCGGACGACTAGTATGTATTTAGGTTATTTTTAAATATGGAATTTTACATAAAATCGTGTCGTGCTGAAAAGGAGAAAAAAATTGTCGTTTTTGAACGATAGTTATTTTGGTGAGAATACAATTAAAGTCGTTTTTAAATGAGAAATTTAAAAATTAATTTCTGTGTCTAGCCGTGTAGCCCCACTTTTGCTAAGTAGTATCTGTCTTTGTCGGAGAGTAGTGAGCGCTAGCTATGTCTAGCGGAGTGTTGAGCGCTAGCTGTGTCTAGCAAAGACAGATACTACTTTCTTACCCAGTTTATGATCATGAGAACAAGGGGGCGTGTAGTGAAAATTGAGTGTGACTGCAGTCACGGAGGTGGGCTGCATGTGCGAACTCGAAACCCGAGCGATGGGAGACGAGAAGGCGACAAATCAGCAGGTTCGATTGCGTATTAATTTGCATAAATGAGATAATATAAGGCCGGGAGTTAAGATGTTTGAGAGAATCAAGCCGTTGAGTTCTCGAGAACCAGATGGAACCTGGGTAGAGCGGAGAGTGTCGCTGAGAATCGAGCCCAGACTTTTTTTTTTGTTTTTTTTTTTTCAATTAGAATAATCTGCAGCCTTTATCAAGTTAAAGAAAGAGAAATGTGAATAAACTGCTTGTCAGTCCTCTTTAACTACAATTGCTTAAATCTAAAGCAAGGAAAAGAATGAAATTAAATCAAATGCTTGTTGGACCCATGTGTAATCTACAGCTTTCAACAAGCTGAAGAATTCGAAAAAGAATTAAATAAAATACTTGTTGGACTACGTAAACTATGATCCTTATCATTTGACTGAATAAACTACAGTCTGTATCGAACTAAAGAAACATCGAAAATTGAAAGAAATAAAATACTTGTCGGGCTATGGAAACTATAGTCCTTATTAAGCTAAAAAAGAAAGAGCAAAAATATAGACCTCCCCCCTCCCCACCAAAAAACAAAAATTGATTAAAATAAACTGTTTGTCCAGCTTTATAAAACACAGTCCTAATTCAGCTGTTGAAGGGAGAAAGACAAATAAAAAGTGGAATAAAACGTACTTGTTTAGTGACTGATAAAACTAACTACATACCTAGTATACAATGTATATATTTAATTAATTAATCAAATAATTTAAATCTTGAATGACTTTTATGCCCTATTTTTCAAATAACGTACTTTTATTACAACATACAAACAAAGTATAGCATATCATTTCCAGAGAACAGACAACAGTTACTCTATTTCAACAACAAATGTATGAGTTAAGAAACGATACTAAAATACTTTCTAAAAAGCATCTTCAGGGCTGTAGTTTTTTATCAAGGAGGTTCAGCCTCCTCCCATGTACACTGCCTGGTATTCCCAGACTCATTCAGTACTGATCAAACATAACGCCCCTAACTTGAATCATATAATGAGAAACCGTATGTTAACGTGATTTATTGTTTTCAAATGACTATTTTCGTTATTGTTTATTCAGACAATATGAGATTTTTCAACAGAATGCATCCATTGTTAAAAAGGTAAATTAAATTTGGTGCAATTACACTATAATAGCGAATTCGAATTTTTTTATACTGAATTTCAAGGTAAACGTATGGCCTCTACTTAATTATCATGGTACAGTAATGAATGTATCCAAAAATTCAGAAAAACCATAAAATAGAAAAAAATATTAAAGCAAACATTTTTTTACGAAAATTAGCAAAAATAAAATGTTTTTCTAACAAAAAAAAAAAAAAAAAAAAAAAAACACCGGAGAGTTTCAAAGGGAAGTAAATAGCGTGTAACTATTGTCAATTTTTAAATAAATTGTGTGTTATTTCACGTCTTCTCAAAGAAAGATGGCGAGCGTTTTTTACGATAAAGATCGAAAATTCATTTTTTTTTTTTAAATAATGCAGTAATATTTAAGTACTTCTGACATGCCAGTTAAGTAGATATCATTGCTTTTAGTTAAAATTGGCACAAAAAATCAGTAGATACGATTGTTTTTTGTTTTTTTTAACCGCTTCTTTCGTTTTCCGAAGTTCGTTATTATAGTGTAGTTGCATGTTAAATCTTTCCAAATTTTAAATTAAATGCATGTATCCTCTTAGAAATAGACTAAAGTTCGGATGAGGAAATGTAATATCAGTCAGCAATAAAGAGAGTAGAAAATAAACATTGTTTAAATCAACGAGAGTAGCTTATCATCTGCATAGAGGAATATTTCCACAATTCTTTTTCGGTTATTAAAGATTTTATAGAAAAATTAAAATGAAAACTTAATCTTGATTAAACAAAATTTTGATTATAATTATCTTAACAAATCGTTAAGGTAATTCCAATTAAATTATTTGTTGCATTTCCTGTGAAAGTGTCCTGGGCTGAAAAATACAGATGCATAGATAGTAATATTCTTAAATTGTAATAAAACTGAAAATATACAGAACAATCCTTAAAATATTAAATCTGGAATTTGTATTTGAAGAATTTACTATACAGTTAAATTAACAATGGATAAATCTATTTAGTGATCAAATGGTTTTGTGAATCAATTTGTCATTATTTTTGTTATACAATGAGATCAGAATTCTAGTCAAACTTAGCCCACCCCTAACAAACCAAATAACGTCAAGAGACTTAAGTTATAACCAATCACCACCATAACCTCAAGAAACCAAATAACTCTTCTAATGATAGGGTTACTTGACCTACAAATGTGCGACAACTCTAATATCTTTACCAAAATACAGAAAATAGTTGAAATAATAATAAAATTTAGAGGAATATTGCAATGTGTATTAAAAGCAGCATCGCAATGGGCATGAAAAAGTGATTTCTTAGACCATAAATAACTATAAATGAAAAATAAAGTTAAACGTAAAGAATGACACTAAAAATAGCCTATATAATATTCTGCTTGTTTCTTCAGTTAGTCCGTACGTTACGCTTTGGAAAAGGCCAAATACATCTTCCATAGTCCTTGATCCCCTGTAGAGGCATATGTCATCTACAACTTTTGTAGATGTTTTTGTAGCGAGGAGTTCTTTTTACAGGGTGAGTGTGCTGGCCCAACCTTCCCAGAAGGTACAGACAGCGCCTAGCCTTCCCAAATGGTCACCCATCTGGTACTGGCCAGGCTCAACATTGCTTCACTTCAGTGATCTGGCGAGAACCAGTGTGTCAACATGATTGCGCCGTCCTCCAAATACATCTTATGAAGACCAAATTCTTAAAAAAAAAAAAAAAAAAAAAAAAAAAAGATAACGTTCATGAAATTTTGCTTTAAAAAGCCAATTTGGCAATCCTGAACAAGAATATGAGAATAACCTCCCTTTGATGTAGTCTTGTTTTCGAATATCACTATAATAATATATGACCATTGTTTTGATAGTGTGAGAAATGAACTCGTAGTAATCTTAAATGTGTAGCGATTCATCAGCAAAGAACGAAGTTAGCAAAACGTTATGTAAAAGATAGAACATTCAAATGGAAAACAGCACAAGAAAGAAATTGTTTGGACTGAGCGAATAAATTGGAGATTGTTTCTTACACTGTGATTTTATTATTTATATTGAACTGTGAAGCACAATATTATTTCTGGGTATTTATTAGTATTTATTAATTTATCTTATTTGAGCCAGTTCTATATTTAAAATACAATGGACACTATTTTCTTAGAAATGTTATTAAACTCATATTTCTGCATGTCTTTGGTTTTTCTGTCTAAAAAATTAATTTTTACACTATCCAGAAAAACATCAGCTTTGTCAATACATATTTGTTGATTACATATATTTCTCATTCCATGAAATTTCCATGGGTCCTGCTAGTCTAAAATAATCTGTAAGTAATATTTGGTGATGTTAGAAAATTTTTACAACAATATGCACTTTTAGTGTTAACAAACCACAAAGTAAAAAAGTGTATACCTACTAAATAAAATGCCCAATTATTATGGGTGGCGGGAATAGTACATGTTAATGTGTGGGTATAAATTCTGTCAAAAAAAAAATTATGAAATCAGTTAGTGAAGTTAATTACCAGGATTGAAATTATGCAAATTAATTTATTGTGAAAATGAATAACTAAAAAATATTTTATATAGTTTTTTTTTCTGCAGTTATTCTAGTTAAGCAAGATAAAAATCTCTATTTAGTTTTTAGATTTAGCCTTGATTTCTGTTATTACTTTAAAAGTAATATATAAAATATATCCATCCACAGACGGCATGAACCTCAAGATTCGATTGTCAGTCACTCTTAATTGTATGATCTAATGAATCCACCACGGGGTGGAAAAATTATACAGTTTCTTTGTAATGAATGTATTCATTTGTTAAGAATTTTACATTACTGATAACCAAGAGGATTCGATTCTCTTTTTACAGAAGAATATTGTATTATGTCAAATTGAAACCATGCCTTCCGCCACTAGAGTGCTTCAGCTATGGAAAAGCACACACACACACATTCTAAAAGAATACTCGTTCCAGAAATGAATTCCTCAAGCAGAAGAGTTTTGCATCACGTTTATATCCCTTTATGAAGATGAAAATCAAGATACTAAATTATGTGTTTATAATTCTTATTCTAATCTACTACATGATTTTGATTTTATGAAATGGTTTAAATATAAGGCATAAACTTAAGGTATTTGGGAAAGAAATTAAAATTCAAGGAAACATCCTTATTCTGTGTCTTATGACTATGAACCAAATTCAATGCATATTTACATTTTCAAATGAGAGATTGTGTTCATAGTTTTCATCTTAAGAACATTTTAAAATGCTCCAAAGAAATTGGCATTAAGGGAATATTTATGAATTGATGTTTAACACTTATTGCTTAAAATTATAGAAACAGTCATATGTACCCGAATTTTCATTAAAGGATTCTGCCACCTTTTTATTCCCTTTGAATAAAACTAAATGAAACTAAATATTGACCACACTATGATCTCTTATATCTAGCATCCGTTTTCCAAAATTTCTAATGATCAGTTAATTAGTTTAAACTAAATATAGCTATATTACAACTTTCTATGTATAGCTGCAGTGTTCTAACATACATAATGATTGGTTAATTTGTTTACGAGTGAATCTTATATCTACAAATATATAATATACATAACTTTATATAAATAGAGATTATACTTGTTTTGATTTTTTTCCCCACTGATTATTATTATTATTATTATTATTATTATTATTATTATTATTATTTTATAATAGTCTCAACTTTTGGATATTTTTAGTTACGTCTTTTTATTCTTGAACATCACGTCAATTTCTTTGCTTCTTAGACATTCAAGCTTTATCTTAATACTTTCGTCGTTCCTAACAGGAAAACCTTTTGCAAAATTGGAAAAGAAATTGCCTCACCAATCGGATTAAGCCATTATAGATAGCTTTTCTTTATTTTTCCAAGTGTTTTAATTACAATGGGAATCACCTTGACTCGTTTAGATTTTCATAGTCTAACTAATTCTCATCTCAGATCTTGATATCTATTTATTTTTTCATGTTCTTGCACTCTGCTATTGAAAGGACAGGCTAATGTCAATGATTGAGCATTAGGGTATCAAGCTGGTTCCCATTCCTTCCGAAATCTTTAAGGTCGTCAATGAATAGTAGATGCTTTCACATCCCATAAAAGAAATGTCAAAGTTAAATTGGTTTCTCTATTCTTCATGCTATTATTTGTAGATGTTCAGATGTTAAGGGATATTCCGAAAAATTCCATGCATTTAAGTACCCATGAATGGGGTACTATGTCAAATGCCTCATAATTTACCCAGCTCATAAAAACGTTAGATGTTCGTTTGCAGTTTCTTAGGATCATTTCATTGATCAAAAGCTGATCCTTGGTGCATCATGATCTTTTTTAGCAGCCTTTCTGCTCCTCAAGCAACAAATTGTTTTGATCCAAATGACCATAGATACTTTCAGACAAGATGCTAGCGAAAAGTTTCCACATAACTGAGAAACGAGTGATTGCTCTAAAGTTTGTCACTTCACCCTCTTTTGTATTATCTTTCATGATCAAGACTATAGTGCCCTTTGTCTGTTACTCAGGGAAGCTACCTGTCATCAAACAGTCATTTAGCATTGTTTCAAGACGTGGGTGAAGAGCTGGAAAGTATCTAAACCAATATCCGTGGACTCTAACAGGTTCAGACGCTTTCTGATTTGAAAGCTCTTTAACCTTCATCTTCAGCGTCTCATTTGTTGCTCTATTCTGGAGCTCACCTCCCAGTTAATATCTTTGATCCATTCTGCATCATCTTGATGTTTTACTTCCTTTATTTTCAAACGACTTCACAGAATACACAAGATTGATCAGCATCAGGTACGACGTCTTTCCTTCTTTCAATTACTTCTAGTTGATCAAAAAGAAGTTTCTGGTTATTCTCGAACAGTCTGTTCTGCCGATACTGCCCAATTCTGTCACTGTAACGTTTAACTTTGACAGTTTTAACTGTGATACATGATTTCAGTTCTTCAGTTACGCATTTAAAACCTTTTTGGCGTGTGTCGAATTTCCGGATAAGTCTTTCATAAGCATTCTGATTTTTGAGTTTGCCATTTCTGGCAGTTTGTACTTTACTTTAAATACTTTCTAAGTTGTTTTCTTTTCCCATTTAAACGTTTTCGTCACCAGCACTCTTTCTTTACTTCGTTTTTTTTTTGTGTGTGTGTTTCTGTTCTGGGTTGCTTTTGCATAGTATTAACAGCAGCTTTATTAAGTTTAATGCACTGATCTAAATTATTTACCGATAAAAACGGCATGAATTAATTGATTTTGGTAGTGATAAACTTAAGTCTTTTTCTATTGCTAAATTGAAAGTTCGACAACTGTTCTAAATTGCCACCTCATTATTATTATCATTATTATTATTGCTATTATTATCATTATTATTATTATTATTATTATCATCATCATTATTATTATTATTATTATTATTTCTTCTTTTTCCCTTGTTCTTTTAATTTTTTATGAGGGAGAGGATAGTTTCAGGACATGAGAGCCAAGGGAACTGCAGTTAGGAAAAGTTTGGTAAATCATTGCTTTAAAAGTTGACATTTTTTAAAGCAAATTTAGATGATTACAGTTTATGTGATTTGTGTAATCACTTCAGACAGTCAGTGTCGTATGACTGGCATACTAAACTAACACTTGTTATGTATTTTGATCAAATTGTATATATTTTATTGTCTACCTTCTCCATTTACGCCTCTCTTACTGCTTGTCCAATTTATTTTGTTTTTATATATATTTTACCAATATTTAATCTTATTTTTGCCTTGCACATACACACAACAGAATTTGCTTCTATAATTCTCTACTGCATTTTAAAAATACATTTCATCTCCAGTGCGTTTGATAAGGTTATTCGGAATTCTTCCATCAATTTTTCTATCAATGCAATCTCCTCAATTTTAAATCATTCTCACTATATAATATATATGTGTGTAATATATATATATATATATATATATATATATATATATATATATATATATATATGTGTGTGTGTGTTTTATCTGTCTTTGCTTCACCTCAAGTTTGTCTAAATTATCAAACTTTTCTTTCACATTTAGAACAAAATCTGACTGCCCTGGGGCTCGAGCAATATCAATAATAAGATTCTGTCTCTTTTGTTTCATTTTTTCTCCTTTTGTTTTATAAGAAAAGCAATATTTTATTTCTCTTGTTCAATAACGTAGTCTGTCTGTAGATTAAAATCCTCTCAGATTGTCACTTTCTCTTTTTCGAACATTTTCACACACCTGGTTATATTTGATTTTTTTTGTTGTTCACATTCTATAATGATACGATATTCATAGATTTTTTTTCACATGAACTTGTCTTTTAAAAACACGATATAAAATCATATATTTGCTGAAACATTTTTATTAGAGGAAATGTTTTTGTGACTATTTAATTGCCTGTATTCAAATGAATTGGTTAATATTTAATTAAGTTTAGATATTTTAGCGTTTTCCGTCTGATTTCTTACTATTTCATAAGCTGAGTTCTTTTTTTTTTTAATGTACATTGTTCCAGACAAGGCGTGAAACCACTTGATGTGGCTACTGAGAATAAAAGATTATTATAACAAACACAGGGGTGCCCAATTCTTTTGAAAAGACCAAAGTAACTGCCTGTTCTACAAGTACTTTAATGGTGAATGCTCCAACGAACTGCAAGCACTCATACCCCCTCGACGTAAATACCCCCGACAAACCCGACAAGCAGCTAAATCCCACCCCTTCACAGTAGAGATCCCTAGATGTAAGAGAGCTTTCTACTCCAGTAGTTTCTTCCCCAGAACCACCAGACTTTGGAATTCCCTTCCAGGTTCCTGCTTCCTAACTGTACTGACATGCAGAAGTTCAAGTGTAACGTAAACCGACATCTTGCTGCCCAACTCCCCACATAGTACCCCTGTAGCTTATGTCATTGATAGTAGCCCCCTACATCAAAGTAGCAATGTGCCTTGTTTGGGGTGAAAATATAATTAAAAAAACTCAGTCAGCAGGAAGAGAATTCCAAAAGACTGTTCTTGGAAAGAAATTACTGAAATAGGAAGATGTCTTGCAATGAACTATCAAAACAGCGATTTGATAAAGCCCACTAGACCAACGACTCAAACAAGCTGGAACAAAGAAAGCAGTAACTAATCAGACACTTCTGAAGAATACATGTCAAAATGTTATTTAAAGAAAAAATTGGAACGGGCAACATCACGTTTGTGAGAGAGACGTTGTAGAAAAGAAAGGGTGGGGCCAATCAAATAATAAATACGTTTCTGCATTTTATCAAGAACCCTCAAATGACACAGGACTTTAAGTTTTAAGGTTATTGCTCCCGGGAAATACAGAGTTTCTTTCCCACACGATTTCATTAAAATATAATGAAACCTATATTTGTTTTAACTTATTCCCGGGCATATTTCACATCATCCCTTAATAATATTAGGATTGTTTTGAGAATAACACCCATGATAAGAAGTGTAGCCGTAATAACAATTATCAACCTTCCCAACCAGCCCAAATATGACAACAACACACTATACTTACATACTGAGAGTAGATTCGTTTATTTCCCTTGATGGTTTTTGAACTGTTGTTTTCACTTTTTCTATTTCAGCAGTCAGGTGGATTTTTATTTTATTTGTTTTCATATTTTGCAAGCTCACTCTCTAGTTGTGAGTGAATCAAGTGTTTCGAAATTCCACTTTGTACGATCTTGTCTAATCGTTGCTTCTAAGTTTTCCTTGATTGGCCAACATACCTGCATTTGAAGACATCCAAGCTTCTGCAAAGGTTTATCCAACATGGCGAACACTCTACATGGCTGCACCAGTGTAACTGATTTATCCTTCTCATTAGCCTTATGTTAAATTCTTTAAATCAGGAAAAAGTGAGTGTGCATAGCCAGTGCATTTCTTTTTATAGAAAAGGGCATAATTCAAAATTGTCTTTCTGTTCCCTATATCTCCTCCTCTTTCTCGTTTTTCCAGCTATAGCTTAAATAGTATTAACACTGTGATCATATTCCCTACTGCTTATAAAGGACTATTCCATTCTTTATCCTTAGTTTTATTACTTTTGATTGTAATTAAACAGAGAGATGGAGAAATGATGAAAGCAAAAGTGAAAAAAACAAACACATAAAAAAGCAACAAGGAAGAGGGGTGAAACAAGATAGAGGGTAAGAGTAATAAACAGAAACTAAATAGATGGGTGACTTGGAAAATAAATTACAAGTATGATTAATTAGAAATATTATAATAAATGTTTCCAAAAATAACACAATCCCAATAGGAAGGAATATTTTAACAAGTATTTTATTGGATTAAAATATATAGGAATTAAACATTAATAAATTCAGACTTATGACGATGTATATAGATAAGTTTGACGATAGTCAAAGAATAAAATTTGAAAAGATCATAAAATTAATTATTTCTCTCTGTAAACTGTCTTCATAATTTGCTGATACGTAACTATGTAAAATACTGAATTTGTTTTCTAGTTATACAAGAAGGATTGTAAGAATTAGGATTACGAAACCTGCAACCTCTTTCCCACAGAAGAGACGTCACGAGCCTGTCTCTTCTCTATCGCTGTTTTCATGGTAAATGCTCACCTGAACTCCAATTTATGGTCCCTTGCCAAACTTTCACAAAAAACACCCAACTGACTAAAGCCACTATGTATGGTTTTCTCCACTCTCTATCTGTGCCTAAATGTAAACGCAGAGTCCATGAATAAAGTTTCTTTTCCAGAATTGCCCGCCTTTGAAATACTGTTTCACTGGCATGCTTCCTGGCTTAATACAACATGGTGGCATTCAAATCTAATGTAAACAATTTCCTGTTAAGTCGTCCTCAAAAATAATCAAATTTAAACCCAATTTACATCATTAACAACTACTTCACTACCACCTTACACTCATTAGCCCTTATCTTTGAATGACCTTCGGGCCTTGATAAGCGGTTACCCCCAAGTAAAAAAAAGAAAAAGTTACCCTAAATAATAATTAATTGAAACTGTTTGCAATTATTGATGACAATTCTTACTATGATAAATAAATGTTGTATGATTTGTATCATTCAGGTTATTGGGCTATGGAGCAGATTTTGTTGGTCGCGAGGTGGGTGAGTTTTTCAACCATAATTTGGAAAGAAAACGCTGTAATTTCAATGAATTCTTTGTTCCCGATATTTTCTTTCAAAATTATTTAAAGTTTCTTAAACTTCTCTCCGGAATAGAGTGGGAGGTGGCAAGAAACTCAGAGAGGGTGAATTTAGGAATGTATCCCTAATTTTATTTGGATGATTTCAGTATACGGGAGTAATAAATGTAAGAATTGTATTGAATTAGATAAGGGGAATATATTAATGAAAAAGCGCTCAGCATTCTAACTATAGCAGCCATGTTTAAACTGTTTCTTGAGAAAAAGAACTTCTCTGTCTATGAACTCGATGTTCCCCGGGAGCTATAACAGTAATAAGACAATTGGTAAATGATATAAGGTACTCTAAATGTTCCATATCCTAAATAGAGCAGGTATATTTACTCGGCGTTAACCTAAAGTCATGAATATCCTACATAGAGCTGATGCTTTTTAAACACTGTGTTGTCGAGGAAAAGCTTTTCAATATATTTTCTTATTCTATTGTATACCAGAAAAAGCACTCTGTTTTGTCCAGAAGTCAGTGTTCAGTATCCTAGATAGAGCAGGTTTGTGCAATAGTGCAGTACTATATTTTCAGTATGGTATATGCTTGCTGGAGAAAGGGAAGACAATCAACTCGGAGTTGGCCAGGTATACACTAAATAAATATGGATTTCGTTATATTATTAAGGGGTGATATTAAACATTAAAACAAATATAGATGTCATTATATTCGGGAAGAAGTGTGTGGGGAAGAAACCTCTGTGTTTCCTGGGAGCAATAACTTAAAAACTGCAAGCTTAGGCGAATGGCTTGCATCATTATTATTTTCAATATATTCAAACAAGAGAGAGAGAGAGAGTAATGAGCTGAGCAGAAGTGAGGGGTGTAAAAATATGAGGAAAGGGAAAAAAGAGAAAAAGAGACGTATTGAGATAGGCAGATAGAACTCTTAATACGTTGATGTTACACTTTTTAATCTATTTTGTTTTTTAATAGCCCCGGGAAACACTAGGTAGGCCTGTTAGTAATTAATAAAATTGTTAAGTAATATTAATCAATGTTACTAATAAGTTTCGAGTTAAAAACAAAAGTTCTTCTTACTTGCTACTTAGTTAGTACTAAATTTGATCCCTAAATATAAGTTCCAATCATTAACTCTGGTTTCCGGGTTGCAAGGCCTGTTATAAGGATCGCCTTGGTTTCAATAGATTTGCGCGCTCATTGAAGTAAGATTGATAATGATGACAACGATGATGATCTTATCTTAGATTAGTGGCCATTGTAAACTTATTGAATTTAGTAAAAACGACATGACCGGCAGCATTCGTCATACACTCTTTTGCTTACGGTCTTGACAAAAAGGAATGCTAATTTGGTTGTATGTGTCTGGTGGCTGCATCAATGTACTCACGTGCCCTTGTGTAGTCGGAGTCCACACGCTGAGGTTTTATTATATGGAACGCAATAGAAGCAGCTGAATTTGGACAACGAAGAAACCAATTAGTTTTAATGCACGACTCTGTGCTATACAATTTACTATGCTGCGGGCAGGATAAGAGTCTGAGAGAACTGGGGAAGGCTTTAAATTTCTTTCTTTTCTTCATCTACCAATATTGCTGTCGCATACGATCATGCTGGTACAATCGATGATCTTTGACCTTTAAAAGAATATTTTAAAGATTTTTGTTGTTCTTTATTTTCTCATACGCTCTAAATATGCCAGCCACACCAAATATCAGAAGCAATTTTAAAGAATGTTTTTTTCCTGAAAAGGCTTTTATGATAAACCACAAGCAAGGTAATATAGTGATATCCGGGATAAAATATTTAAGAAGAAAGGTTCGTACTACAACAATAACGATGTGCACTTTAATAAAACAAATTTAAGTTAAATTAAAATATTTTAATAGATTAACATTTTGAACAGGGGAAAACAAAGAATGTTAGTAATTCTAATTTAAATATATATATATAAAAGGTAAAGTTGATATTAGTTCAGATATACAAAGTTATGGATTTAAATAGATTGTTTTTGAAAAGCACAAACAAAAATTTGAATTTTCTTAAAAATAGATTTAACATACATATAAAACCAGGAAGATGTATAACTTGTAGTCGAGGGAGAATTTATATAAAACGGACAGAATACTTGACCAAGGACGAGTAAAATTCATTTCCTGGACAGAAACAGTTTTGCACCATTTTTATGTATGTTTACAAGGATACAAATGATCATATAATGATACTAAACTTTATTTCTAGAATCCTAATTAGAATTTTATCCAAAGTAGTTGTATGATATTGATTCCAGAAAATTCTAAAATTTAGGGCTTGAGCTCAAGGGCCATTCAGGGAATTTCACTTAATTAGTATATAATAATTATGAATCAAAGTCAAAGCAAATATGGAATATTTGAGTTTTAAGATGGAAGATTATACCCATATTATGCCTATAAAAATCCTTTAAAATACATCATAAACACTGAAATTATGGGTATATTTATTGTTTTCATTAAAATTTCGGTGATATGAGAATTGGTGTCCAAACGCGATTATGCACTATTTTGTCATTACCAATTGAACATTATTAAACTCAGCTCATATGCAGGAAAAAAAATCAAAAAAATATGTTATTTGGACTATTCTTAATTATAAATGTTTGATTTATATAAAACTAGCCTGGGTGACCGGTGTTGCCCGCGTGTTTGGAGGTTTGTGTTGAGCAAAAAAAAAATGTGGTAGTAAGCAGATAGGCTCGAACCCGTGACACAAAGATGGAAAAGAAGAAAGTGGAAAAAAACCCTGACGTCTTACAGATGCTCCATGACGTGACCAGAAGTTCCGACCCTCCTTGTAGAAAAAGGCCCAGTTGAGGGTAAAAGAATTAATGCTTTTAGCCAATTTTTCGATATTTGTCGTCCGAAGGGTTTAGCTTCAAAATAATACTGATCTCGAGAAAATCTGTCGCCTCTGTCGAAAGGTTAGGCAGACATGCAAACATACATGCATACATTTAAACAGACAGGTGAAATTTATATTATAGATGGATACTTGTATGTAAAAGAGGCCATAACATCTACACGTTTTTATGTTTGTATTTAATGAAGAACTAAAGAAAATGCTAAATTTGTTTAAGCATAATTGCATGCTCTATGTTTAGCTAAAATGAAAATAGTATTTAACCAACTTGTATAACTTTGTGTGCATCTCAAATAGCCTCTGACAACTAAGTTCAGTTCTTGGCCTTCTCTTGTGGTTTAGCTACTAAGCTTGGCAAAACTGTTTATACTAATTGGGCAAAGGGACAAAGGCGGTCCTTAGGTGCCTTAAAACCAGTCACTTCAGGCAGGTGGGGCTCGTCAACTTTGGATGGTAGCTCACCTAGAAGAAGGAAACTTTGATTCAAAACCTCTACTGCCTTGTGAGATTACCCCATCAGGGGAAAGGTTAAGGAAGTAAACCCGACAGAAAATCCGGTGATGGAATCCCTAAGGCAGCTTGACATCACTGACAACTCCTGTAGTGCAGTTAGAGCCAAGCTGTATTAATTCTGTCTTTCCCTTGGATCCTCTAGCTTTGCGGAGAGAAGGAACTACTGCATAGGCAACAGCTATCCTTCTCTACCCAGGCTATTGTAGTTCCACTGCTACACTCTAGTCTCCCGAGATGGACGGTTGCCAACAACAATAATAATTTTCCTAAAATCATATACATACTATTAAAATTTATAGTATTTTGGGAGTTTTTCTCTCCTTATGGAAACAGAAACGTGTAATTGGTTGTCAAAAAGGAATACAAGTAAGTAGTGTTTACGATGTGAAAAATAGTTTAAAATACATGGAAGTATATCAAATTAAAAACAATATTTATGTAATTAGTAATCAGTTCTTGATTCTTGCATTCCCTTGAATACATATTGAATGAATTGTTTTTAGTGTTTAGACACACAATAATAGCTAATCATACATATATATTGTTACAGAAACAACGCGTATAATTACATAGATAACAAAGATGTAGAGAAATTTTCGTTTGTCATAAACGATACAATTATGTATTTCTCTTTGTAGAAGAATAGATCACTCTAGGCAACTGATAATGCATTTATAAGCATTGAGATTTCTTTTACTTTCTAGCTTGTTTAGATTGCGTGATAAGAAGTTGGAATATTGTCAAAATGGCCGCGTTTTAATCTTAGCTTAAAGTATTTGTCTTGTCACTCGGAAAAACTCTTATACAGCGTAACAATCTGTGGATGACATATGTATGTATATATGACATACTTTGTAATAATTACTTTTTCTAGATAGTTGTTTTTGTAGAATTTCATGTATAAAATTCTGTTTGTTTTGTTAAACTTCCAGTCAGGTGACAAAAATTAAAGGGGCGTTATTTCGTACCTATTAGGATCCAAACTATGAGTTAGATAAAACCTATAGTTTGCAAATTATTAATCTATATCTCTGCAACAGTGAGAATGTGTGTGCACGTGTGTGAGGAGAACTCTCAACCTATATACTCAACGAATTTTTGATCTACAGACTTGACATTTGCTTTATAGGGTATTCACACATGTGGAACAAGTTTTAATCGGTTTTTATCTGGAAAAAAGAGCTGTTAAAGGGTCAAAATTTAAAAAAAAATGTACTTGGGAGTCATTGAATTTTTATCTATTTGTCAATTGTTTCGCGACTGTGCACGTGCGAATCATTTCCATGATAGCTTCTTTGTTAAGAATAAGTAGGTGTGGAAACACTATTTAAAGATCATGGCAAGCTGATCATCGTACTTGACTCACTGTCTTTAGGTTTTGGTTTCGATATCAGCTTGCACATATATTTTTTACTTACAAGAAGTGAACTGCTTAGAAAAAACATAATACTCGCATGCACATGTCTCAGTTTCTTTCCGTTTTTTAGTTCATTATTTTTTAAGGAATTTAACGTTACGTTCAATACCGGGCAACGCCGGGTACCTCTGCTTGCAAAATATAAAACTAACCAAAAAATGGGTATAATTCATTCTCTAGAAACGGCGAGTGTACCTCAAAAAATCCCAAAATGAGTTCAATAAATGCCACTGTACTTGTGACCATCGTATCCAATTAATGTTTCATACTTTATTTGCGTATTATAACATGTAAAATATGTGAATAATGGGGAAGAAAGACACAATTCTGGATATTGACAGGTATGTTTGCTGATTTAAAATAAAAGTGAATTTGATAAACTTTCCCATATATTTTTGCGAGATTTTTATGCATGTATATATGTATTATTAGTTGAAGAGAACTCCAGCAGTGCCCTCGACTATTAAAAAATATGTATAAATAAGAGTGCGGCATTTATTTGTTCTTCTAAACTTATATATATTATTTCATGTATCCACATAACATGTGATAACGAGATATAATATTTTACGTATCGATTTGTCAGTATTTACTTTAACAGTACTGAATACGTGAGCTGGGTACTAAGTTATGGAAATATCTAGATAGCAATTAATTAATTTATCCACGTTTTATTTTTACCTGATGATTCCCTATAGGAATGAAACACAGAATGATTCTACGTAGTTTGATTGCCATATATATCACCCGCTATTTAATTGGCTGAAAATACGAAGCTCGTTGTTTATTTGTTTACGAACAGGCGATTTGAGCACTATAAAAGTGGTGGCGGGTTCTATTTAAATAGACATTCCGACGATTTATTTACAGGCGTCAATTCCATGGTCGAGTGGGAGAACTGCCGAATGTCAACATGACGGTTCTAGGTTCAATCCTTGGCTTGGGAGAGATGCTAGTTTAGCAGCACTGATGAGTTGTGATACAATGAAACAGGACTGTATGCCGATGACTACAAATATATATACATATATATATATATATATATATATATATATATAATATCCACTTTACATTATATTGACCATTCATTAATACATTAGTCGATGTAATGATTTTTAATTTTCTAGTGTCTTTGTGAAATCGAAAGTACTTATGGCTTAGCAATATTGTGTACAGTGGGTATTAAATAGAACTAGATATTTTCTCACACAAGTAATTCCCTTAATTCTCCTATAATACTCATGATATATATATATGTATATTACACGCATGTAATCGTGTGTATGTTAACGCTGAAGACCATGTTTGTTTAAAATTCTGTCCAGGGTTTTCCTTGCTTCTTTACAAGGTGTCTGATATTCAGATTGAGTCAGTGTCAGAATTGTCCGATTGTTCGATCATTTTTGATCATTATTGATTATTTTCAACGGCCAAAGTAACATTATGTGATTACTCTCATCAAGGAGATGTAGTAACAAAATAAACACATGTCTTTCCCAATTACAGTCACCGCAATAAATTGCTAATACACTTGAAAACTTATATATAATGAAGGGAATCTAAAAATATCTGCACTTTCTCTATAGTTTTTATTTTTATTTTCTTGGTTGTACTGCCTTCAACTCTCGTGTGTGATTCTCTGCCAAGTTTGATTGTTATGAGGTTTCTTGTATTACAGAGTAACTACAAAAGTATCACTATTAAAAACAGTGCAACCAACTTAAAAAAAAAAAAAAGAGAAAATAGCGTTAATTTCACTTTTTTCTTAATTTTCTTTTTGCTGGAGATGAGGCATCCTACCTGATGTCAGACATTTATTCATTATTTCAGAAGTTCCAACCGAGAGATCTTGTTAGGATTCTAATTGTTGCTAAAGTGCAATTCTTTTTTATCTCTGTTGCAATTTATTCAACAAGTATAGATTTTTAAAAGCTCTTTTATGAGCCTAGTAGCTCACAATTATTGTAATGATTAAAATCCTCCTAATATTCCGGTTTCTTTTCATGACGTGCATAAGACCTTTTGTTATCCATCTCATCTCTGTTTGGGGAGACTACCCTTAAATAAGGTTGTTGCCCTCTTCGCCTTTTCTTATATGAATATCAGGTTTAACTGCTTCGTTTTCTAAGTATGCAGTTGTGAGGATTGCATAGTTATAGTGGAGAACGTATAACATTTCTAACTTATCCTTCTTAAATATGTTCCCAGCACTTGTTGCTATACTGGGTGTTTTTTTTTTTTCAGTAAACATGACTGAATTTACTTCGGGAAGTCACGACTTATGTTTTTCATCTTAAAAATAAAAATAATATAATAATCTGAATCTTAAAAGTCGATAACAAATTTAACTAAATTTAATTTAATATGAAATACTTCCAAAAATGATATTACAAATATATACAGACGTTTATATGAACGTAATAATTAATCATTCCTTTATTACATTGGGCATATACTTAAAATAAACAAACGAGATCTTTGAGATCCGACTAAAAAAGTACAACTTTCTTTTTCTTACTCTCAACCCTCTTTATTTCCTCTCTCCTGGCTTTCAATTTAATCCTCAATCTTTTTTATTCATGTATCGCTATTTTCGATTTGAAAAAGAATTTTTCTCATGGTCTTTGCAAATCTGAAGAAAATATTTAATATACCAAAATATCAAATAAAAAAGTAAAACAGTTTCACAAAAATGTTCTACGCTTTATACCAGGCACGCGCGTGCACATGGACACTCCTATTTGAAAACGATGGATGAGAGTTCATTACGTTTATCTATTAGACATTTTCTTGTGATAAATGAGAACAGCCCTGCTGTGAACAACAAAGTAACAATGACCACTGGGCGAAGAAACAGAATCTTTGATCTTTAGGTTTGTTCAACGCACATCACTATTCCAACCATTTCGCTTAAAATGTGTTTATATATATATATATATATATATATATATATATATATATATATATATATATATATAAACACATTTTAGGGGAAATGTATATAGTCCAGTTTAACAATGTTTTCATAGGATATTAATATTTATTCATACAGACATGTACAACCTTTGCTACACTGGCATGACTATGTTTCGATTTGGAATTATTAGTAACTAAGATCTGCTCAGGTGAAAAGTCTGTTATTTCATGTCAATTATTCATATTGAAAAAGAAAAAGAAGGAAATGAAAAACATTAGAAGGTCACGTGATTTGATTAAAAATATTTTAGAAAAGCGTTTCTATGTCTTTAGCCAAAAGGTAAAAAATTTATCTATTTTTAGCATTGATTTCGTCTATGTTTGTGATTGAGTGGGAGATGGCATTAAATACTACAGAGTGAAACATTGTCATACCTATGTTGCAAAGCATGTATACATCTCTATGAATATATATATGTGTGTGTGTGTATAAAAATGTAATAAAGAAAGTTTGGATAGGATATGGAAATAAATGGAAAAAGCAGAAGGAAAAAAACAATATTAGTTTTGAAAAGACAATTGTTTTGTCATTACATATTAGAATTTTTATTATTCATCAGAAAACCTTTTGATGGAACTACCGTGACAGATGATGTAATTTTTAATCTGTGGATCTATATATAACCTGCAATTTATATATATATATATATATATATATATATATATATATATATATATATATATATATAATCCACATATAGTACTGTTTTGTTGTATCACAATTCATCAGTGCGGCTAGACATACAACTTTTCCCAGTCGTGGATCGAACATACAACCATCGTGTTGACAGTCGGCAGCTCTAACCATCGGCCCAAGAATCAGTTCTCGTAAATATTTCTCCTCAAATGCCTATTAAATTAGCATTTGCCCGTCGCACAGTGCTCAAACTGTCAGTTTGTTTATAAATAAACAGTGGGTTCGCTAATCATAATATATACATAGTGCACAGCCTCAATTAAAAATCGCATTAATATTTTGTCAGCATTTGTATTTGCTATTTATCCAAATATATTATTAAAATATTAATTTAATATCACAGAATTACATCAGTAATTAAATTTTTCATATATAGATTATCATTTCTTGTGATTTAAAGAAAAAACACAATAACTTTTTCTTATAGAATGAAGGATTTCTTTCTCAATTCATTTCAGTTTTCAGGTTAAGCTTAAGGTGATTTTTTGACTTGCTTTCACGCTTCCCCACACAACTTGAATTGGTTTTATCCAGAAGCTAGAAAAAGGCATGTGGTTTACTCGCTAACTGTATACCAGGTTGAAAGTAAGTATATTTATTTATATACACATGCATAAACATTAGTCTGTATTATAGAGTGGTGGACAGGTGTAGTAGTAGTAGTTATCAGTAAAAGTATCAAATATACTTATTTCAAGTAAATTACACAGCAGTTGGCTTTATTCCTGTGATAAATCATCAGACTAACTGTTCTGCTCATATACTGAGCACTGTTGAAGTAAATAAAGACAAATATATCTACATAATTTCTTATGTATAATAAGTAGGGCTGTGACACCAGAATATTATTTTCATTATTTTTACTCTTGAATATATATCAGTCAATATCTTATGCTTTTATATAGACTGATGTGGTTTTCGGTTGATTAACTGTATCCAATAGATACTCGAGAGTCAAAGCAATGGAAACAATATGCTGTTGTCACGGCTCTAATATTAAGTGTATAGATATGAAATAGTAATATCTTTACCCTAGCCTGATGAAATGTGTCAGGAATAAAATACAAACGGTTCTATGTCTATGTATGTATGTATACCCGTGTATATAAACACTTTTAATTTCCTATGAGTTGAAGTTGATTGTGTCCAGTGTAAAATCCCTTTTTCTGGATGTTTTCTCCACCTTTTGGTGCTCCCTTTGACCATTCTTCTTTCCTAAGTGTTGGTCTTTGGAAGCTGATGGCTTTCCATTTCCACGTGTACTGCCTCCCACAAATTATTCTTCACCAGCATAGCTCTGATGCCGCTAGCTGAGTCTGAGTAATCTAGTGTTAATGACGGAAGCCATATGAAGAACGGAACAGAAGCATTATTGCCGGAAGCATTAATGGTGGAAAGTGTGTGCAGAACAAGCGAAGAGTTGGCTTTCTGTAGATGGTTATTAAACTTAACTCCATCTTTCACAAAGTCCTATTGTCCAAGGAAAATATTAAGCCAATGTTTCAAATAAAGAATCCTGTTTTGAACATGGATACAATATAAACCCGTTCTTCAATCTTCAATACAACCCACCTCCCAAACTAAGTTGTAAACAGACCAATTTTAAATATTTTTTTAATCGCCAAAAAACGCTTGTTTTAATTTCACTAAAATACTAGAATACTAGCAGCGCGCTTTGTATTGCCCAATCGTAAAATACGTTTAAATATGATATTTTAATTTATGCAGATTTTCTATTTATTATTATAGAGCTATTTTTTATTGTACTCGATATATAGCAGCGTTTTCAAAACTAAAAACAAAAATATTACTTGGGTACCATTAGTTACAATCCAAATTAAAACGTTTATTGCTCCAGCTTTTATCATTACCGTTTGAACTATTGTCAAATGGATATAATTAGTTAGAAATGAACTGACTTTAATGTGTATTTGCGCATGCACAGAAGAGCACTTTAAGTCAACTTACACCTGTCAGCTTCAAATTTTTGACCGCTTAGAAGCTATTTTTACCAGCTAAAAGCCCATAAAACAGTTCACAAAATGAAATTAATTGACCTGCCGTATGCCACTCTGCCAGATTCCATCTTGGAAAAGATGCACTTTGAAAAAAATGCAGACAGATATCATCATTATCAAGACGTGCTCCTTGCCCACTGTGACTCTTCCTCTCCAGAGTTTTCTGTCTTCCATCAGCTGCCTTAGATCTTCAGGTTCACAGTTTGTGTCATGTGCTATCTGATGGATGTACATGGATCTATGTCGTTCTTTGCTTGCGCGTCCATGTCCTGGAGTCCATAGCGATATATCATTCACCAATTCATGCTTGCTTCTCAGACAGTGACCGGCAAATCGTAGGCATCTCACCCTTATGATATTAGATATGGCAGGTAGGTTGCCATAAAGTTGCTGCTTCGTGGGATGACTTTGCCAAGATATATTTAATACTGTTCATAGCATATGAGTGTATGTGCCGTCTAGTTTTCTTTCCAATCTTTTGGTGAGTGTCCAGTCTTTAGCAAGTAAACAAGGACAGATATAATAAGTTTTATTAGATTAGAAGAATACTCCTCTCAATGCACATCATTAGTAATGTTTTCGTTTTTTGGGGGAGAGGGGGTCGGTTATAAAAAGCATTTTGCATTTTGTATGCATTTGCATATGAGCGTCCACACTCTGTTACATGAAAACTACAAAAAAGAAGAAGAAAATATGCTGAAGTTACTTACCATGTTTCTATACATATCCCATAATTCATTAGTTTAGAAACTTTACTACATATTATTTACATACACATGCACAGCAGTGTGGTTAAAATTATATTAATAATATAACGTCAAATTTGATTTCTTTTCTCTAAAATCTTTTGCATTTTGATTATTTCATTTATTTGTTAAGTGTGGGTGAATGCAAGTTTTGTGGAATATCCCTTTATTTGTAAACTTTACAAAAAATGTGGTTATGTGTAACCTAGAATATTAGTTTAGAAGTAAATTCTCTCTTTCCCTCACTATATATATATATATATATATATATATATATATATATATAGGAATTATAGTAATATTCTGTGGAATAAAATATATGTAAAAATATATTGAAGTCCAGAGATATATGGAAAAGCATTATATTTATTTCCTTAATTCATGGATTTTCAATAATGGCTCATATCATCAGAGGAAATGATATGCAGTTAGCAAAATGATCGGTTAGTGCTTGGTTTTTTTTGCTGACAATGATGGTCATTTCTCTTTCTTTCTTTATGGAAAATTTTCTGTCATTTAGTTTCACATGGGCCACTCTTTTTCTGACAAGTTGAGGGTAAAGAGTTGGCAGTTTGTCTGGTTACTGGGGCCACACATTTATAGATGGAAACTCTACTAATAATGTGAGCTTACTGGCATAAAAAAAATCACTCACTGAACCTATCATGTCAAAAAATTAACAAACCAAAATCAAACCAGATTCCCACCTTAAAACAATACATTCACTTCCTTCCGTAAGGCTTCCATTCACAAATATCCAAGGGCTTAGAACAAATATTAATGAAATCGTATCCTTTCTTCCAGGATATACTCGTACTGAATAAAGCTAACATACATTATTCAATCTCTTCTAATTGTTTTGATATGACTTAATAATTGGACAGTAATGCACAGATTCTGGGTTTATATTCAGAACACTGTCTATTTAACTACAGAACATATTTGAGAATCAGATGATCAAGCCTACATGTGATTTAGATTAGCCTTACCATACAGTGTTAGTTACTTATATTTCAACTACCATTTACCTTTGACCCAGAACTGTACCCAGCTCAACTTCGTCTCTGATAGCATAGATGCAGCACTCTCATTATATCCAAGCATCTAAATAAATGTATTTGGTGATTTTAATGTCCACCATCGTGAATGCCTTCGATGCAACTAGTAACAGCACACATAGTTTCTGCATTGCACACTGTTTCACAGAATGTCATTTTTCCAACTCGCTCCGAGATCGTGAGCATCAACAAGCCTAGCTTCTCGATCTATTCTTGACCATATTGTACAAGGCTTGTGTGACAGGTGCAAATAGATCACTCGAGAACATTGACTATCTTGTAATGATAGTTGCTATCACCCTAAAGTCTTAACTCAAAACCAAACAGCCATTATTCAAAATGGCAAGATACTTCAAATGAATAGATTGGGAATCTCTCAGAAGTCACATCAGGGGCGCCCTTGGAGTAAAATGTGTCTATCTTCGATGATGTGGTCCAATTAAGTAATTGAATGTATCAAAGCAGGTACTGAAGCAAATCTCTCTGCACGGAAATTCTATAACAAGCGCCATTTCTCAAATTGTTGACTTCGACCTGTGCAGCTGCTATTTCTCAGAGGGTGCTAGCATTCTGCTAATTGAACAGCCATAAGTAAACTATAAATTGACAGAAGTTTATAACATCAAGAAATGATTGTAAGATTGTAAGAGATGCAGTTCGGAGAAAGTATTTCGTGATGAGCGGAAAATGCATTGAGTCACAGAAATTAGGAATTCGTAATTTCTATAAAATCTATAATAATGTAGCAAATAGTGAGCAATAAGTAATTCCTACACTACTCAACCACAACGATGTTGCTTTCATGGCAACTGATTTGGCTGGAATATTTTCCCAGGGGTTCGACTAGAACTCCTCCTTGAACTACACAAATTATTCGCTCCCAAAGTTCGCATTATGGACTGAAGCCATACTTAATGACCTGATCATCACTTCTTCCCATGTCCAGAATATCATAAAGCATGTGGGTATAATATTATCTTTGTTAAAGTAATAAGGAAATACCCTACTAATCCACTATCCTTTCCAACTTATTTAACAAATGCCTTGTCGAATCTTGCTTCGCTCATAATTGGAAAATTACCTCTATGTTACCGATGTGCAAGAATGTGAAAGTTAATGCTAAACATTTTTCTGATTATCAGGATGGATTTAGGCAAGCACATTCTACTGTTGGTATCCTAATTTTCATCTCTGAGCGCATATACCATACACTGAACAAGGCAGGTGAATATAAGGCTGTAGGACCTGATATATCTAAAGTCTTTGATAAGGTATGACATGAAGGTTTTCTGATAAAAATTAATTTGATACATTTAGATATTTCCTAGCCAAAATAAAGATCCAGGTTTTAATCAATGGCTGTACATCCATTAATATGGGTGTACCCCAATGATTGATCCTTGGACCTTTGTTGTTCTTGATTTTCATAAACAACTTCCCTGATGAAACTGTCCTAGATGGGTATTTTGCTGATAAACCATATTCTATGCTTGACATGTAGGTAAAACGAATGCACACGTATCCAAGGCAATGGCTGAATGCTTAGAAAATTAGAAAATAGCCTCGTCTATAGTTGAATGGAGACTAATAAATAGTAAGATTTAATAATACGAAGACAAAGCTTTTAATAACTAAAAAAAACTTTTAATAGCTATAGAAAAATCCGTTTCAATAGCTAATGGCACCCTACCGAAGAGTCAGTCATGCAAACTCCTTGACTTAGTTAGCATTCACAGGTAATATGAATTGGAACAAATATATTGAAGATACTGACAAGGCTGCTTCACTGAAATTGGGTTCCATCAATCATGCTAAAAAACTCATCATACCAGGGCAGTATCCTTTATTTCTACCAAGTCACCATTCACCTATGCATATAGTATTGCTGTCACATCTGCTGCACCCACCCGACCATCTCTCTGTTTTAGACAGAGTACAAAAAAGAGGCTCTACTATAATAGGCTTCATCAAGCTCCAGCCACTGTCGCATCGCCACAATCTTTCACTCTTGTGCTTATGTTACAAGTATTTTAATGGAATATGTTCCAAGGAAATTGCTACTTTGATGCCCAATTTATATAAATATGCTAACCCAATAATCAATTAAATCATATCCCTTAACTATGGAGGTCCTCAAATGCTGTACATCTTTCGACTCTAATTGCTTCTATTTTTTTTTTTGGAATTTTCTCACTGCTCCTTGTTTCCTTGATTGTACCAACATGAAAAAATGTTAATGTAATGTGAACAAATATCTTGCTACACAAATCTTCACTTAGGCTCTCCCCTTTAAACCTAACCCTAATTAGCTTCTCATGCCTCAGTGACAAGATGCTTTGTTTGATGTGAATCAGAATATAAAAGAAAATACAAAAAAGTTAAAGATTAATAGTTTTCTAGTTATACCATAATCCCAAGTATTACCTCCTCCTATTAGATAGTGTAAAATATGTTCCTTTGTCATGATACCATCCTCTGAGGGATTGTCTTTTTTGAGGTAGGGCGGGGTAGTAATATACTAGCAAAAATATGCAACCTCTGCTATTTCATATAATAAAGATATACATTTATAATAATAAATCCTTCCCAATCAAATCTCGGTGATTACACTATGCCCCATTTCAAAATTGTTTTATTTAGGAAAAGTATTGAATGCCCTTGTGCCAGACTAAGCTGACCGGAATATCTGAATTTTCAGAGAAAATTTAACCTCGGTGAGTTGAGGTGCAAACAAGTAATTTTCTCAAGACTATCAGGGGTAACCAGAATCACAAACAAAAAGCAGATGTAAGTAGACACATTTGGCGGGAATCACAAATGAATCTGCATCAGTCCGTAATGTTATCTCCATCCCTTCCAACTTTTACAACATCTTAACTTGAAGATAAAGTCGTTTATGATTTCCAAAAGAACTTTATCTGCCTATAAATATAGCTAAATTTGACAATCCAACCATAAAAAAATATGAAGAGTTTGATTCGTAATTACTTGTACTGAGATTGAGACCTTTCATAATATCCATGAGTAATATTTGAGATAGGAAAAATGAGGGCAAATCAAAGTGAATATCCTATGTTTAGAAAGGATCATAAAAATGTTTAGATTCTTCGACTTGAATTAACGAGTGCCTACACATGGTATTTTCGTGTAAGGTTTTGGTGTGCTGGACACTACACTCAATTCATATAACATCTGTAAGTTTTCAAGGGGACAATTATCAAAAGACGTATTATGTTTACCTATATGATGTATGCAAAAAAAAGTGAAATCTATGATCGCATAACATATTTATGTACTGCGATTTTGGAAACAGTTTGTTAGTTTTCAGTCAATAATATTAGCTCTATATCTAAAACCGATAAGTTAAGTAAGTAAAGAATTTGACACTATTCGGTTATTTTATTTATTCCTTCTACCGGAGGCTACACAAAAGGTCAGATGTGGAAAAGTATTTTTGTAGAATCAACTGAATTCGAACTTGGTACACCAGGTTTTCAGTCTTTCTCGTTTGCACTTAGCCATTATATGTCTGTCTGTATGTCTGTCTAAAGTCTGTATCAAAATTTGATGATAGCTGAATGTTTTTATTACGATTCAGGTCACTCCTAATCAAGGTCAGAGATACTCAAGAATAAGGTTTAATAATTAGAATAATTGCAAGCTAAATATGAAGAACACTATGAGAGAACTAATATTGCTCAATGGTATGAACTATGATAAATTTGATTATTTGTTCACATTTTGTATGTAAACAACTTTGTTGTTATCAGCAGGGAAGCAGTTCCGTGACAATGTGCCATTTTCTTTCACCTTATGGAGCATGGTCATTACGTTGACTCTAACAATGCAACTTTCTTAAAATCTATACACAACACATCAGTATGTCGTTTGATCGAATCCTACCTCATTTCCTACTCTACTAATAATATTAAACAAAGAAAAGGCTGTTTTTTCATGTTTATCTTCAGTTATGAAAAAAACATTCACGACAATAATTTAAATACCGGATATGTCTAGAAAGTGCTTCTGAATGCTTATATAATGCGTTAAGCGTTTTTTGTAATTATAGTTAACTGTATATATGTATAGAATTTACTTATATCGTTTAATTCATTTCAATATCGTTATATTTAGTAAAAGTATTGAATGCCCTTGTGCCAGACTAAGCTGGTCAGAATATCTGATTTGGAGGAAAAAATTTGACCTCAGTGAGTTGAGGTGCAAACCAGAATCACAATAAAAAACATATGTAAGTAGACACATTTGGTGGCATTCACAAAGGCTGTATCAGTCTGTAATGTTATCTTCATCCCTGCCATCTGTACATCTTAAAGACAAAGTCGTTTATGATTTACAAAAGAACTTTATCTGCCTATAAATATAACTAAATTTGACAGCCCAACCATAAAAAAAAGATGAAGAGTTTGATTTGTAATTACTTGTACTGAGATTGAGACCTTTCATAATATCAATGAGTAATATTTGAGATAGGAAAAATGAGGGCAAATCAAAGTGAATATCCTATGTTTAAAAAGGATCATAAAAATGTTTAGACTCTTCGACTTGAATTAACGAGTGCCTACACATGGTATTTTCGTGTAAGGTTTTGGTGTGCTGGACACTACAATCAATTCATATAACATCTGTAAGTTTTCAAGGGGGACGATTATCAGAAGAGGTATTATTATTATGTCTACCTATACAATGTATGCCATCCCCCAAAGGTGAAATCTACGATCACATAACAGATATATATACACCGTGATTTTCAAAACAATTTGTTAGTTTTTAGTCAATAATATAAACTTATGATCAAAAGTAGATAAGTTACATCATTCTTTAAATCTGAAGTCTAAATAACAGTATCAGTACGACATAGGTGCAGTGGAATTGAGCAGCCCCCTATTTGAACAGCCACCTATTTATTGTAATCAATCTATACTACTAGAATACCCGTCCCATGACAGGTATAAACAAAAAATCGCATTAGTTTTCAATTTTAAAGTAACCACGTTACGCCCCTTGTCTATAATATATATTCCACTATCTATACTCCTATTAATTTTTTTTTATGTATTGATATTCATATTAAAAACCCTTATTTTTATTTATTTAAAAAAGAAAATATAACGTTGTTATATATGAGTCGAGAATTGCATTCATCTGCAAAAGATCTAGCTAATTTGCATATTCTTTTGAACATTCATTTTAATTAATTCCCTATTAGTGTTTTCAGTTTTGTGATGGGATGATTGTCTTTAGTTAACAATTACGTGTAGCTATATTAATGTAGATATTCTACATGATTTATACTTGCATAATATTTGCGTAAAAAGTTTATATTAATAATAAACACAGACCTCTTTCCATATATATTTATGTATGCTTATATGTATTTGTTTAAAAATTTTTGCCTACCAAACTCCTGTCAGTTTTTGGTTTACAGACATGAAACTTAATATATAGGGTATTCGAACCCATGCAAAACTTTATATTTGGGTTTTAGCGGGGAAAATCAGTGCAAAAGTGTGAAAATTAAAGAAATGGAATTTGTCAGGTAAAAGTCAAATGATGGCATCACAATATTTTAATCTATTTAAGAACACTGACAGGAATATAAAAATACCTTCGTGTGAAATTTTATAAAAATCGGATCAGCTGTTTCAAAGTCTATAGGGAACAAGCTCTCAAACACACATGCACAAAGTGTGCGATCAAAACAATACAACAAATATAAAGACAATTTTTTGAGAAAACTATGAATAACCATTAGCATTTGAATTGTTTTAAATTTTCTTTGTTAAGTGATATATACAGGGTGGAACGATAAAATTGTCGCCCTAGAAAAAACGACAGGATTCCATTTTTGCTTCCTGAAAATCAGTTTTCTTTTTTTGTTACAGACTATCTATTAGTTGGCCAGTTGTGTAAAAATCCCAAGAGCGATAGGAGCCTTCTATCATGTCTGAAAGTGACACAGTGTTCAACGAGCAAGATTGGAAATGCACCGTGGTACAAATCAAGCTTTCTACTGATTCAAGTTATAACAACAGGACCATTGCCAGCATCTTCAAAATGCATTGCTGGATTGCCATGAATAACAGACGTTCCCAAGATAATGAAAACAAAGCTTCTAGCCATGATTATGGTCTTTGGTGTGGTTTCAAGTTACGGCCACATCATGCCATCTCACATCTTCAGAGTTGGCTTGAAAATCAACACCAAAGTATACCTGGATGTGTTGAAGAGTGTGGTGGTCTTCTGGTGCAATCAGGTGACCGCTGGTAGACCCTGGGTGTAGCAACAGGACGGCACTGGCTCACAAGTCGAAAGAAACCCAGGCTTGGTTCAGAAGGAGGGCTACAACTTTGTGCTCTTCTCTTCTTGGTCCCCCTTCTCCCCCGACCTGAACCCGCTAGACTATTTCTTATGGTCAAACATTGAAAACACCAATCAACATGACCTCCCACAACACCAAAGCCAGCCTGCAATATTTTGGACTTGTAATGGGGTATGATCCCACACAGTCGGACGATTCTATTTATAAACGATGCTGCTAGAAACTGACGAATCAAATTAATTCACGTACTGCTACCAACCAATCAGAAACCAGAATTGCTTCATAAATATTAAACCTTTTCTGGAAGAATTTCACATGTTTTTTTTTTTCTTCCCCGTCTCGACGCGGTAAGAATATTTTGCTCTGTGGAACTGTCTACTGCAAACAAGTCACCTCTCAAAACTTGTTTAGAACAACGAACCATCGGAAACTGTTCTGTCTACTGCAAACCAGTCATGTCTCAAGACTTGTTTAAAACAACGAAGCATCTGAAACTTTTATGAAACTAAACATGGCTTACACTTCTAGAGCCGCATCCGCTGAGTATTCACCAGGCTCCCACCAATAATTATGGAAAAGACATGCTCACAGTTTGTATCGAGGCAGTGATTGAGGCTGAAGGCGGCTACATTGAATAGATGTCAGCTCTACTACATAATCAAGTTATTTGAATTGATTTTTTCACTAAAAATTTAAAAATAAATCTTTAGTCTTATTTTCTTTTAGGGCGATGATTTTATCATTCCACACTGTAATACCTTTTTTTTACTAATCAAGGCTAAACAAGCGAAGATGAGGATTAATGAGATAGATTAATAGTTGAAAAATGATAAATACTCTAAAAGGATTGCAAACCTCCATATATCAATTATTCAAAGCATTAGCCGACCCAGAAAACAGCAATTCTTCCCCATTTGTCAGAAAAATTATTCATAAAATATGAACTAAAGGATGAAATGAAAGGGGAGTGAGTTATGAGGCTAACGGAAGTAAATACAATATTTATTTACTTCTCTATGATAGATTAAGTTCTGAACTTGCAAAATAAGAATGTTTGAATTTGGCATCAAATGGCACAAAATAATGTTAGTATGCCATCAAATAAATCAAAGAAATTAGTAAACCAACACATCTAAATTCAAACTATTAATCGTTGCTGCAACTGAAGAAAAGAGCAACTAAGTCAATTTACGTTGGAATACCAGTTTTTAATTTACTCTATAAATAAATGTAAACTGCAACTGTTTTTCTTAAACACACATTGTTATGTTATTAAAAAATACTCAATGTTTCTTTTGGCAATGATAAGCCAAAGATTTTGTTTTGGTGAAAAGCGATTAGGGCCGGATGGCTTACTCTGATAGCTTTTTGAAACCATCACTAATCTTATAATTGGCTATTCTATTTTTTGATTATCCAATCATATAATGAAACCCAACAAGAGAAACATTAAGTAGGTCATCCCATAAGTTCTGCCCGGATTTTAATTTTGAGATTTCATAGAAATTTGGAATGTTTCAGTTATAGTCAAGATTGTCTGCTGTTTTTAACTTCCGATTTCTGCTGTTAATTTGGCTGAATAATAAGACATTGTCAAGTGAACAAGAAGGCCATTCTTGACATGGGAAAGAAGGAGGGGTTTTACATTATCTGAGAGGAATATAAACATTAATCAGAAGGAGCCTTGTCTTGTCATCATCGTACTGTCTATAGAACAGAAGCCGGAAGTCAAAAGGAGCAGGCGATCTTGACTATAACCAAAACTATTTAGTTTTATTAGACAAGTAAAATGTATATTAAATACTATTAAATTTCAGTTAAGTAAAATCCGAATGGAATCCATATAATTACATGATATATAATAATGTTAACAAATATGTTATTGTCTCTATGGTAATTCAAATTTCAACTTTTGAAATGAACATTTTAAAAAGTATTTATAATTTTAAACAATTTTATTCAACTAATGTAATGTCCTAGCGATATTATTAAAAAAAGAATTTTTTTAATAATATGGTTGCAATATTTTGGGGGTAATTTTATTAGGTATAACTACAATTATTTACAGCCATGGATGAACCAGTCAGGTATCAGAATCGCTGTATAAAATATACTGAATTTCTTTGAATTTTTCAGTCATAGCTTTTCATATTGACAAAGAAAGACAACTGCGACTAGATTAATGCTACCATTGTTTATATGGAATTCTTTACAATTTAAAGCTTATCTGACTGAATTAATGCTGCCAATTTTTTGCTTAGGACAACTACATTTAATATTCGCAAGTGGATATTTTTTCTCTACGATAGTTATTTCTTTTGCCATCAATTTTTTAAAATTATTTTTCTATTATAAGAATGGTTCATTGAATTATCTTTTCAAAGGTGTAAATATTTTCTTACAAGAAAGAGATAAAATAAAAGGTGTGTTCAAAAGCAAAAGTGATTCCCGGGCATCGCTGAGTAGTTATAGATTTTTTGTAATAACGTTATTGCAGTAAAAATTATAGGTGCATCGGTTGGGCAACTATTTAAGTGTATATCTTTCATATGGCGCAACCCTGAATATTAAGCTAAAACTTTGGACTAAGGAAGTTGCATGTTATGCAACTATATACTTTGTTTTATTTCAGTCGAAGTTCTCAGAAATCAAGGGGCCCCATTTCATCTCTATATGAGATACATAGATATTCGAATATTCTATTCTTCCCCTTCATCTGTAAAACGTTGAATAAGCAAAGAATTGAAGGACATCAATTTTTACCTCCCAATTAGCCATTTAACTATGTTATACTATATCTTTATTATGGTCTCTTAGTTTTACTGAATTTCAGAATTCATCTTGTCTGATGGAGTATCCAACTTAGTTTTCTTACTGGAGTCAACACGGGGAAAAGTTGTGCTATTCCTATATGTAATACATAAGGCACTGTAGAGTAGCCATGTCATTTCGAATATTTGGTGAGTATCCTCATGTCAGGTTATTCTGACAAACCTTTATACAGAGAGACCTTAGATACCAAAGCGTGGTGCTTAGTAGGCATTCAAGTACACAAGAATGTTTGAATTATAATAGATTTCTATTTTTGTCCAATTTTCACACAAAAAATAAAGGCCTAGTGTATGAAAAACAAAAGAAATCGAAAAAGCTCTCCTTTTTATATGTATTCAGAAAATATTTTTTTATTTGCAACCTATTGGCTTGTATACATATATATATATATATATATATATATATAAAGATCATTAAAAAGTTCGCTGTCATTTTTCATGCGTTCATTTCCATATCGAAGTCATTTTCCCATCTTGTTCTAATATATCCTCTTGTGGGTATCGATTCTCTTTAAAATGATGTTGCAAGCCAATTTTGCCTAATTTAGTGCATGTTTTTGCTCTTTTTAGTGCAGTAGCCTCCCTTGAGCTGCTTAACCTGCTTTGGTAGCCTCATTACAAATTTAGAACATTCCTTAATTGATTCAAGCTTGTATAATAAAATGACGATCATTCATGTCTTCTGGATGAGCGAATATATATATATATAAAATAAAAATTACAATTAAATTTACCAAAATGATCCAAGATGGTAAAATTAAAGTATATTATAAACATTAAAGAATTAATATTTATAAAATTATCTCGGCCAGATGTAAAAGCTCGATAAAACCAAATAGAAAATAGAGCTTATAATATCAACAAACAGTTAATAAAATATAAAAAGCACTTTGAAATGAGTTAAAAACATATTTAATCTGAAAAGGAAACACTAGATAAATGGATAGTCCTTAATCCGCAGAGTTTCGAAGAAATACTTTCCTTCTCATCAGAGGGTAGGAATTAGCAAAATGCGGGATCGGATTTTGCATGCAGAAGTATTTGATGAAACAACAAGTAAGTCAAAGATCTTACTTGAAAACAAAAGTGAAGCAGAGAGAATATGGTGAAGAAAAAGGTGATTACACATAAATGGATAGTCTGGTGGAAGATAAAGAATCCAGTGACAGTAAAATCCAAACGTAAAACTTCAAGAAAGTTAAAAGAATTTCCATTTGTACAAGTAAAATCCAAGGAAATCCCGTAATTGGAAGAAGATGATCCATAATAATCCAAAGGCAGAAATCCATGGAATAATTCACAAAAATGTGTACAAGGAAAAAAAGAAAAGATTCCAATAATATTAATAAAAGAAAAATAAGATATGCTTTTCACTCTACTTCCGAGACATAAATATAAATAAGAAAGATCAGGAAAGAGAAAGAGGAGAGAGAAAAAAAAGGAAAGAAAAAAAATGATGATAAAGTTAAATATAAAATAAAGGAAAACAAAAGTCAAAATGACCCAGACAGGAAATGTTAAAGGCGCGAAAAAAATATATAGGGCAAAATAATATAGGTCAACTGAAATGTACAGGTCATCACTTAAAAAAATGTCAGCAAGAGTTTTTAGACGACACTAAATGGAAAATAAATAAATAAATAAATAAATTAATAAATAAATAGAAAATAAATAATAAATAAAGAATAAATAAAAAAAATAATAAAATATAAAATAAAATAAAAATTATTTAAGGGGAGAGGATGGCCGGTATCCGCAAATTCAAGAAAAAGCAAGAAAAAAAGTAAGTAAATGCATATAGTAAAATATAAGTAAATATACATACAAGATATGAAAGTGTGGGTAGATTGATATATTAGATAGATATGAAAGTTTAAAGAATAAAGCAGAAAATGCAGATAAATAACCGGCCATGCAAAGAAGAGATAAAGAATTAAAATAAAAGATTATTAAATTATAAAGTATTAAGAAGTATGTAGAAAAACGATAAAGTTAAAGAAATTTTTTTTATATCTATATAAAGGGTAAAAGTAATAACTATGTAATTTCAAAATTGCCATAATTAAATTTGGACTTATGTTTACAGAAAGAGATCAGTTCATTTTTAGAATTTATTATATTGTTACTTTGAGGGGAAGTAATTATAGTTATAGCTTCGGTTGTGCAGAGGCGACATGACTTAGAGCCTGGAGTATAAGACTTAACTTTTTTATGATAGTCCATTTGGTTGAGAAGGGGGTATTGTTAGAGTTAAGTTTTTTAATTAAAGTGGTTAGAGAAGTTCCCTAGTTATTATTAGAATCATGGTTGTTAAAAGAAGAAATGTGGTTTGATATTCTTTTCTTAATTAATGTTGAAGTAGCGCCGATATATGTATGTACTTTATTAAAAGCTCTTTTTTTGTTTCCAAGTAAGATCTTTGACTTACTTGTTTCATCAAATACTTCTGCATGCAAAATCCGATCCCGCATTTTGCTAATTCCTACCCTCTGATAGAAAGTGAAAAGTGTTGAAATTTAGCAATGTCAATCAAAAAGTTGACTTGCTAAGTAAATACGCAGGTGCAGAAATGAAGTTTTGCTGAATACCAGTTCGGCTTTCCACTGTTTCATTTATTTGTTTCCCCACGATGTTGGGGAAAAACAGCTCCAAATGAATAGCAATTGTCTGATATGAGAGGTTTCCCCCACATTGATCAAAGCGAATTGCTTCTGGACGTCCCTGGAATGAAATTTTCAATTAGTTTCGCTTTTATACTAAAAATACAAACAAACATACAAGAGGAACGAATAGTGTGAATTTTGTAAAAGTCGCCCAATTAAAAGATAGAGACGACCTTCGTTTGCAAATCATAGATATTATAATCTAGGGAGTATATAAAAAATTCTAAAAAATAGTAACTTTCCCCCGAGAACCCTGGCGAAAATAAACTTTGCTGGACATAGAAAAACGTGCATGTCACTTTTGCCTTTTATATCTATGATATAAAGCTGGACGTCTGTGTGTGTGTCTGGTCACGAATAGGCTCTTATATGGTTGACTATTATAGAAAATTGATCACATATAATGATAGAAGATGTATCGAGACACAGGAATGGGTATGCTTGATCTGGCATAATGATGATTCATTAAAATTGTGGGGTCTGCATACGCGCCTGGTCCACAAAGTATGGAAATAAAAAATTAAAAAATTAAAAAAAAAAACGTTTACAAGTGTTTTTGATATAGATGTACATAAGAATACTTTGATAAGTATGTTTTAACTCAAATAGGGATGGTATAATAAAATTGTGGGGTCTACGTTCGCACTTGGCCTCCATAGAATGGAAATAGACACACACTTTAATAAAGACTTTTCATATCTATCTGCGTAAGTATACTTTGATAATTATGTTTCAGTTTGAAGAAATATGATATAATAAAATTATGGGGTGTTCGTTCGCGCCTGACCTCCATAGAATGGAAATATGTCACAAAGTTTAACAAGGTTTTTTAATATAGATCCACAGAATATTGTGATAAGTGTTTAAGTGTGAACAGGTATGGTATAATAAATTATGGCGTTTATCTATTTTATTTTTACTTTCATCATATTTTGCTTTAGTTTTGATACCCCCAATTCGAAACTATCTCTTTACAACCCTTCCTTTTCATAACCTATCATACTTTCATAAATCCATTTTCTGTAGGCTGTTTTTGAACCCAGTGAACGACGGGTACTTTTGCTAGTATATATATATTATTTTATTTTTATTTATATAGACAAGTATTACATACTTTTGCCTTTTATATATATATTATAGATGTCTTGATGTAAAACTTTTAAAAAATTCAGAGTATTTGAACGTTTCTTAAGAGCTTCTACCCAATTTTTCGTCCTTTGTATGAAACAACTAAAACTAATTATTATCCCATTATCCACCCTTAGGCCTTGGAAATGTTTCAAAATTAATAAGTGGTTTAGAAGTACATGTAAATATATAAGTATGTTAATTTTTTTTAGAAATAAATATACAGGGTCGACCAATAAAATTTTCATCATGAAAAAGACGACATAATTCCATTTCCATCTGAAGAAAATCAGTTTTCTTTTTTTGTGGCAGACCTCTACTAGTTGGCAAACTGTGTACAAATCTTAATGGCGATAGGAACTTTATATCAGTGACAGTGTTCAATAAGCAAGATCAGAGATGCGCCGTTGTACAACTCATGCTCTCTACAAATCCAAGTTATCGCAACAGGACCATTGCCAGCACTCTCAAAATGCATCACTGGATTGCAACGAATAACAGGGACGGGCCCAGGGTGATAAAAAATAAAGTTTCTGGCCACGGTCATGGTCTTTGGTGTGGTTTCAAGTGAGGACCATATCATGCCATCTCACATCATCGAAGTCGGCTTGAAACTCAACACCAAAGTGTACCTGGATTTGCTGAAGAGTGTGATGATCCTCTTGTGCAATCAGGTGGCCGCTGGCAGACCCTGGGTGTGGTAACAGAACTCGGCGCTGGTCCACAAGTCCAAAGAAAGCCGGTTTGGGTTCAGAAGGAGTGCTACAACTTTGTACCCTTCTCTCCCTGATCCCCCCCCGAAATCCCAACCCACTGAACCCACTGGACTACTTCGTTTGGTCAAACGTCAAGAACGTCATCAACATGACTTCCCACAACATCAAAGCTAGCCTAATTGGCGCCATCTGCCGAGTATTCGCCAGGTTCCCGCCGGCACTTCTGGAAAAGGCATGCTCTCAGTTCCGGACCCATATCAAGGCGGTGATTAATGCTGAAGGTGGGTACATTGAATAGATGTCAGCTCTACTACATAATCAAGTTACCTGAATTGATTTTTTCAATAAAAGTTTTAAAATAAATCTTTAGTCTTGTTTTCTTTAAGGCGATACGTTTATCGTTCCATCCTGTATATGTATATGTAAACTGAATTAGGTATGATATATGTAAATAATATATAATATATGTAAATAATATACGATATATGTAAATGATATGAGATATAATTTCTTGAAAGATTTTTGAAAATCTGAAATAAGTTAAAATCATTTAAAAAGAATTGTGACAGTTTATTTGATTTGGCATGCACAAAATTAGACTGTATGTTTGCCGAATGCATTCATATTCATAAATCAAATAAGTTATATAATGTTATTAGTTTTTAATTCATGATAAATTATGAATGTAATATTTATTATAGGTTTTATGTGATGCTGAATAATCTATATTTATTGCAACTTCATCTAGTTATAATATATTTAGTTCTAGTAAAATAATATTATTGTCATCAGTCTTCTGGTCTTTTGAATTGAGGCTTTTGGTCAAGTTTTATTTGAGCATCGGGTGTATGATTAGGAAATAGGTTTTATGTTCATATACAAATCCATTAAAAAGAAACTGCTAAGATTATGTTAGGTCTCAGTAGGCACGTAACACGTTAGTATTAAACAAAAGGATGACAAAATGTAAAATAATTTTCATTGATAACTTCAGACAATGCAAAATAAATGTTCATAAAGAATGAGACTTCAAAAAGACTGAGAACGTTCTAGAAAAGTAAGGTGTTTGCTTGCAAGGAGAAATTAAAGTATACATATTTGTTTCAGTTAGTGGCATGTGCATTTATAATAATAATAGGCTCGAAAAGATCTGTGCGTGTATTAATTTGTTAGTGAGAGAATGTATGTGTGTTCATTTGGATTAGTGCCATGTGTGCTTGGATGTGTGTTTGAACTGTGTACATACATTCGTTTAACAGTGTGTATGTGTTGCTACTCTGTTTATTCGTAAGTTTCTCATTCATCTCAGACGTTGGGTACAGGTGAAAAATACCGGAACAAAGAAAGAGAAAGTTGTGTGTTTGGGGTTTTATATACGTGTTAGAATTCTCTGATAAGCTGAAAAAACTGCTGAGTTGAGATTTTAGCCAATCCAGGAGTTGGTAATTCTTGAATTTAAAGCCATATTTAATTTCAGAAGAGTTTCCAATAGATAGCTATTCTGTACAAGGTCTAGAGATCAAGAGTTTTCGGTGGGTAGCTGTTCTGTATAAGTCTCGGACTTTAATATTTTGCAGGCAAAAAGCAACACATCTTTCTCGGGTGGACACAGAAAATTATGTGCAGGAATTCTACATGATTCAATATTTTTATGGAGCAATTTTGGTTTCTGATTGGTTGTTAGCAGAACGTGACTCTATTTGATTAGTCAGTTCCTATCGCCAGTGTTTATAAGTAGAACCTTCCAACTTTCCTTATATCAAAAATATTGCAACAGTAATAATAATATTTATTGTTGCTGTCTCCTTTGTGTGGGGGGCTTATAAAGGGATGCTGGCTGTTTAGATCTAGGTTACTTTTTGGCATATTGCACGGTATTTCCTTAGAGAAGTTGAACTACCCATATTAAAAGCTGATCTGGTGTAACATCCAGTCTTTGTGAGGAAGAAGGGTTTCTGTTGCTAATGGAGATTTGTTATTTGTTCGAAGCTTCTATATCTGAAATCGGAATTATACTATTACTAACTTTTATTCTCTGTTCTGTAATGATAACATTCTCCCAGGCATTACCTCCACTTTTTCGGAGTGAGGGTAGTAGTGTAGTTTCTTTTTTGTTATCATAGAACCATTTTCCCAGACATTCCCGCATTCTTTGGCGAGGGACGGCGGAGGACAGTGTACTATATGTCTGTTCGTCATATATACTAGCAAAATATGCTATTAGAGAGAGATGATATTTTTGATAGTACTAGTAAATATCGTTTTAAAGGAACAGTTTAATCTGTACATTTATTCATGAAGGGATGCATTTATATTGTAAAACTTCATACAAAATATTTTTCATCTATTTCTTGGTGTCTAATATGATTCAGATTTTTCATTTGATTGTGTAACTGTTCGTATATTCAGTATTAAATGCACTTAACATGGAAATGTTCTAAAAGTTTTTGCAATGTATGGACACTTTACTAAAGAGAGAGAGAAAAAACTTACTCCATTCAGATAACAGATAACTTATTTCTATTTGATATTTTTGTATTTGTATTTTTAATAGCCGACAGTCTTTAGCAGATAAACCACAATGCTTTTCCCTGAGATGGTCTCTCCATAAAAAGGTGACAAATATCACCAGCAGCGACATCTCTTCGAAAAAGGAAATGGCAGTGGAAGCAGAAGAAATACCGTGAACAGAAAGTATTTAATTTTCTATTTGTAATGTAAGCAGACAAATAAATGTATGCACCGTGCTGGCCCCTATTGGCCAGATGGTCTCATTATTGAGAGAGTTGTCTCCTCTTGGCTGAGCACAACTTCATTCTTTCCTATCACTTCCTCAATCTGATTTCCAATCTGTACTGTTCCTACCCCACGCCCGCTCTTCGTCACAACTAACCACTCCACCCAGACGGACTTCTTTTATCCTTTTTCTTCGATCTTCTCAAGGTAGGAAACTCGGCTGAACGTGATATTAACAGATGCTGACAGGCCCTGAGGTAAAAATGCGCCCCTTACAGTTACTGCTAATAACTTAATGAAGTTTTTTTCCACTTTTATTCCTATCTCCCTTTTTCCCTCTCTCACTCGCTATTTTCTACCTTTTCTTTATTTTTCTTGTGGCTTTCTTGCCTTTCTCCCCCTCCTCTTTCTTGTCTCTCTTTCTCCCCCTCGTCTCTCTTTCTCCCCCTCCTCTTTCTTGTCTCTCTTTCTCCCCCTCCTCTTTCTTGTCTCTCTTTCTCCCCCTTCTCTTTCTTGTCTCTCTTTCTCCCCCTCCTCTTTCTTGTCTCTCTTTCTCCCCCTCCTCTTTCTTGTCTTTTTTCTCCCCCTCCTCTTTCTTGTCTCTCTTTCTCCCCCTCCTCTTTCTTGTCTCTCTTTCTCCCCCTCCTCTTTCTTGTCTTTTTTCTCCCCCTCCTCTTTCTTGTCTTTTTTCTCCCCCTCCTCTTTCTTGTCTCTCTTTCTCCCCCTCCTCTTTCTTGTCTCTCTTTCTCCCCTCCTCTTTCTTGTCTCTCTTTCTCCCCCTCCTCTTTCTTGTCTCTCTTTCTCCCCTCCTCTTTCTTGTCTCTCTTTCTCCCCCTCCTCTTTCTTGTCTTTTTTCTCCCCCTCCTCTTTCTTGTCTCTCTTTCTCCCCCTCCTCTTTCTTGTCTCTCTTTCTCCCCCTCCTCTTTCTTGTCTCTCTTTCTCCCCCTCCTCTTTCTTGTCTCTCTTTCTCCCCCTCCTCTTTCTTGTCTCTCTTTCTCCCCCTCCTCTTTCTTGTCTCTCTTTCTCCCCCTCCTCTTTCTTGTGTCTCTTCCTTTTGCTCTTCTTCCTCGCCTCTCCCTCTGCCTTCCTCTTTCCCGTCTCCCCTTTTACCTTCCTCTTTCCCGTCTCTCCTTTTACCTTCCTCTTTCCCGTCTCTCCTTTTACCTTCCTCTTTCCCGTCTCTCCTTTTACCTTCCTCTTTCCCGTCTCTCCTTTTACCTTCCTCTTTCCCGTCTCTCCTTTTACCTTCCTCTTTCCCGTCTCTCCTTTTACCTTCCTCTTTCCCGTCTCTCCTTCTGCCTTCTTCTTTCCTATCTTTCCCGTCTTTTCTTCTGCCTCCCTCTTTCACATCTCAATTTCTGCCTTCCTCTTACTCTTCCATCTCGCCTCCTCTCTTTTTTTCTTTACCTATCTTCTCTTTTCGCCTTCCTTCCTCTCGTCTCTTTTGTATCTTATCTAATTTGTCTCTTTTCTTCTTCCTTTTCTCTTCCCTGCCCTTTTCTTTCTTCTTTTTTTCCCATTGCCTTCCATTTCTTTTCCAATCCTCTACCTCCTCCTCTCCTTTCCCCTCTCTGCTTTCATCTTCCTCCACCCTCTCTCATCTCTGTTCTCTCCTCTCCCCTTATCACTCTTCTCTGTTTCGTTCTATCTACCGCCAGGTCTTTTTTTAAGCATGGTAGCTTTATACTCGAATGCACTAGGTAGGATTCACTTTATCTATTTATTTTTTCCCGTTTCTGATTTTGTGCACACTTTCTAAAATTCTACTCGTTCTTCAGTATGGTTTTCAGATCGACAAACACGCTCGCACGGGAGATGGGAAGAATTTAACGTAAAGGCGGCTTATATGAAGCAAAAATAAAAGAAAAGAAAACATTCCAAAATTTTCTATCTCGAAATGTACATTTTGTGCAAAGGCTGGTATTGATAAATTATACGCAAATCCCCAAAATACGCATTTTCACTTTTGTTTGTTCTTCTTTTTAGTCTTTCCGATGGACACATTAGAATTGTACGTATTTTCCCATCCATAAGGCCTTTTTTGTATCTTTTTTAATAGTTTTATGAACAAGACTAATCTATAAACACAGTACGTTAGGAGAATCTAAAGTATAATTCTGATATGAACATGAAACCGACAACCCAGTTCAAATCCGGTCAAATTGAATACATCCAATACATCATTTTTCTCTCAAATTAAAAAATTGTGAATTCCAATTTAAAAACGCTCGACATTAAATAAACAAAACCACTTGAATTCATATTTATATAAAAACTCCGACTTTACGTTGACTAAAAAATCAGATTTATTTTTTAAATTCTTATTTCTTAATACATTAAAACTATAGGGGGATAGAGAGAGGTAGAAAGGAAGGAGAAAAGATTATATCGTTAGTAAACATTCCAAATCAGAAGATGTACTTAATTCACACTCCAAACATTTTATTCATATTTTTATGAAGTACGTCTTACACGTGTTTCGTTGAATAGCGGAAGCCCAGCAAACAATTCATCAGAGATAAAAATACGTCTTTCGGAAAAATTTGATATTTTTCTCCTTGAAATGAAAAAAAAAAAAGATTTGACGAAGAAAAAAAATCTTATTAAAAGAAAGTGAAGATATTTAAAATGCGCAAAAAGATAAGAATAAAGAAACGCTTATTGCATAAGCTTCACGCCCCCCCCTCATTAAAAAATTCAAAAACGGTTATTGTATAAGCTTCCCTGCCTCATTCAAAAAAGACAACTGAATTCAAAGCACATATGGAGGCGTTATCTTCTGCCACCATATTTTATTTTTAAACACTTTTATAGCTGTATTTCTAAGATTTTGTAATCAAATTCAAATTAAACACAAAACAAAAAATCAAGCGAAACCCTATTCTCAAAATATTTATAATATGAGAGAGAGGGGAGGAGGAGGAAAGAGTGAACTGATAAAAATAGGTGGGATCAGTGAGTGACCAGGCTTTAAAGAAATAACAAATAAAGTGTTAGCTGTGTCCAAGTGGTTTTGACTAAAAAGATTAAATACGATTTAAAACAAACAAAAAAAGTCATGAATATGGCGGGGGATAGGGGGAGGGAAAACAACAGAAATAAACGGGGGAAAAATTACATAGACTAAATTAAGTCCAAGAAGATTTTCTTTTTGCTTGCTTGTGAGACTAACCGTAGCCCTCGGCGCAAGAGGGTCCGTGTGTGCCTGGCGTGTGGGGTGGTGGCTGATCCTGTGGTCGGGGCAGCGGAAGAAAGAGTTTCAAGATGGCGCCTGCCTGCTTTTATTAGAGACGGAATCTCGCGAGATCTCGCGGGGATGCAAATTAGCTAGGCCATCTTGAGTAATAAAAATCGGTCCATTGGAGGTGCGAGGCAGTCGGGTTCTGACGTTCGTGGCGATCAGTACAGTGACTGTTGGGTTCCGTTTCTATTCGTGCAGTCAGCTGAGCTTTGTTATTTGCCTTCGCGCCGTGGCTGTCATTGTTTGTTGGTTTGCTGTGTGTTGCCGTGGTTCTTCAGTGAAACGCTTCGTCGCCCACGTCGAGTCTCACCGTCTCCTACACAAGATACTCTTACAAGCTATTTCGGTCCCCCCACTCCGAACTTGGTTTTCTTTTCTTCAATGGCGGATAGGTTCGATCTAAAGTTGATACCGGAATTCGACGGATCCGACCCGGTACTCAGCTGGGTTGAGAAGGTCGAGTTACATTGTCAGTTGTCCGGCGTGAAAAATGTCGAGCGCGTGATTCCTCTGCGGCTGACCGGCGGGGCCTTCGCTGTATATCAGCAACTCAGCGCTGAGGAGAAGTGTGACTACTCGAGTATCAAGGCGGCGTTGTACAGGGCGTTCGCCACTGACCCCGCCACTGCATGGGAGCAGTTTGAGACGAGGTCTATACGCTTGGGCGAAACTGTGGACGTGTATCTCGCCGAACTTAAGAAGCTGACGGTGTTGTTCGGCGGTCTTCCCGAGAGGGCCCTAGCCTACAAATTCCTGTCAGGACTCCCCGCTGGAGCAAAGCAGCTCCTGCGAGCAACCTCTACCATGTCCTCACTACCGCTGAGTGACCTAGTGGACAGAGCCAGGACAATAATGAAGGATGACTCGACGGTGCAGGAACCGGTAGTCGCCGTCGCACAGGCCCCACCAAGTGGCGAAGGACCGTCTCAGGGATCCAGCCCGCAAGGTGATGTCATCTGCTACAGATGCAACGGGCGGGGCCACATGGCAAGAAATTGTAGAAGGCGGTCGACGGCTGTTCGCTGCTACCGCTGTAACAAGACTGAGCACATGGCCCGAGACTGTGCGGGAAACGGGGACGGGGACAAGGTGCCAGTGCCAACCTCTTCCCCGAACAGAAAATAAACAAGGCGCTCCCTGTCATTCAGGTCCGAGTTAATGGTCCCTCCTTGATTCCGGTTGCTCCCGCACCATAGTGTGTGCGGACTTCTGTCGGGCATGGAAAAAGAAGAACGTCAGGATAACTACCATCACTGGAAAAATACGAATGTGTTGCGGCGTGGGTGTGGTACACATTTGCACAAGAACTGGGAACTCGGCCAACATCGAAGCGCTGGTGACACACGAAAAGCCGCTGAGTTTCGACCTGTTGCTAGGCTACGATGCCATCAAAGCCCTGGGCGGCGTGCGCATAACGCGCGCTGGCGTTGTAGAGTTTCAGGATAGGCCCCCGGTGTGCGCAGCACTAAGAGTCGACCAGCCGGACTTCAGTGCGGAATTCGACGACCAACAGAAGGCATGGACCGCCACTTGGAGGTGGTCAGAAGACAAGGAACCGGCCAAACTACAAAACAAAGTGGCAGAGTACCGTATGCCCGACCAACGAGAACCTCAGGGGACGTACCAAGTGGGAGACACCGTCTGGGTGAAGCCACCCGGCGGCCGGTGCACCAGCAGCTTTTGGAGGGGGCGGGTCACCGGCGTCATCAGTGAACAGGCCATACTAGTCGATGATACTCCGCGCCACGTAAGGGATGTCCGGCCTGCTCTAAGCGCTGACCAATCGGCAAGCAGTGGAAGTAGCGAGTCATCCGACGATGAGCGATGGATCCAACCCGTGCCCCACGAACCTGGTGACTCAACTGCGAGCAGTGGAAGGAGCGAGTCATCCGACGATGAGCGATGGATCCAACCTGTGCCCCATGGACCTGATGACTCAACTGCGAGCTCTAATGCTGATGCTGATGCTTCCGATGCCACTTCTGAGAGCTCCGATGAGGAAGTCCCGGCAATACCCCTCCGCAGGAGTATCGAATCAAACGGCCACGTCCGCCGTGTCACGTATGTGATCTGGAGACCAGGGGGGAGTGTGAGACTAACCGTAGCCCTCGGCGCAAGAGGGTCCGTGTGTGCCTGGCGTGTGGGGTGGTGGCTGATCCTGTGGTCGGGGCAGCGGAAGAAAGAGTTTCAAGATGGCGCCTGCCTGCTTTTATTAGAGACGGAATCTCGCAGGATCGCAAATTAGCTAGGCCATCTTGAGTAATAAAAATCGGTCCATTGGAGGTGCGAGGCAGTCGGGTTCTGACGTTCGTGGCGATCAGTACAGTGACCGTTGGGTTCCGTTTCTATTCGTGCAGTCAGCTGAGCTTTGTCAGTTGCCTTCGCGCCGTGGCTGTCATTGTTTGTTGGTTTGCTGTGTGTTGCCGTGGTTCTTCAGTGAAACGCTTCGTCGCCCACGTCGAGTCTCACCGTCTCCTACACAAGATACTCTTACAAGAAGGTCTCAAAGACTTAATAAAAAGAGTCTCTAAAATTTTCAAATGATAGGGAGAGTGCGACTTACTAAGGATCGTAAACATGTCAGCACTGAAATTCGTAGCAAACGCATCGAAGCACAGAAATTAGGAACCTGGGATTTTTGGAAAATCTACAACAGCGTAGTAAATAATGGATAGTCAACTATTCCCCCACTATCAAACAAACATGAGGTTGTTTGCACGGCAACTGACAAGGCTAATCTGCTTGCCAGTCGGTTTGCCTCAAACTCCACACTGAACCCGGTACACCACTCTCTCCCTGATTTTCCTCTGCGAACAGACGCCACACTAGACGATTTGAAAATCACCCCTTCTCAGGTACATGCTATTATAAAAAACCTAGACACCTCAAAAGCATGTGGAGATCTCATCCCAGCTGTGCTATTAAAAAAAATGCACTGCCGAGGTTGCTCCAGTTCTCACCAAACTTTACAATAAATGCCTTAACGAATCTTGCTTTCCCGACTGCTGGAAAACCGCCTCTGTGGTACCAGTCTTCAAGAATTCTAGTGAAAGAACTGACCCATTAAATTATCGCCCCATTAGCCTCCTCCCACTTTTCGCCAAAATATTTGAGTCCTTAGTTAATCAAGCCCTAGTCCAGCACCTAACAGCTGCTAAACTCCTGACTGACAAACAATATGGATTCAGGCAAGCCCGTTCAACAGCAGATATCTTAACTGTAGTTTCTGAACGTATATACCGTTCATTGGACAAAACAGGGAGGGTAGAACGGTAGCCCTTGATATATCTAAGGCCTTTGACAGGGTATGGCACGATGGTCTTCTAAGGAAAATTAGATCATATGGAATCACTGGAAGAATTCATAATGTAATTAAATCCTTAAGTAAGAGAAAAATCCAAGTTGTCCTCGACGGTCGTACATCTAAACAATATGACATAAATGCAGGAGTACCTCAGCGGTCTATCCTTGGACCTCTATTATTCCTGATATTCATAAATGACCTGTGTGCTGAAATTCCAGTGTTTCCGTAAAACCAAATGTATTGACAGAAGATAACCTAGTGTATAGTGGTCGTTGAAATATGTATTATACACATAACTTACCACATAGTAGACAGACTCGGTGTTGTCAGGGATTGAATAAGGATCAGCAAATGTTCCACCCTCCAAAATTTTATTGTCACCAAATCGGATAAATCGCTCATTTTTTAATCAAATCGATTGATTGCCTGCTCTAGTTAGGAACATCCTCGCTGCAGTGTGCGGTAGAAAGCTTCACATGCTCCCCTGCAGTGACATAGTCCACAATACATTGTAGTCTACATTGCACAGTAGATAATTTACTGTTGATTTTATAAGATTATCTGTAAATAATGGCTTCACTCAAAGTCAAGTAACATGGTTTAATTGTGCTCTAAGCAGAAACATTTATTTCGAATGCACCCCTGTCTTACAAAAGAATATACAGTTGATTTTATAGGATTTTCTGCTTGTGTGGTAATAAAACTTTTCAAATGTACTTGTGGTGTTAGGTTGTATAAAAGTATTAACTTTGATCAAAATCAGACTTCCTTCTTTAATTGGATTTTTTCGATTATGGATTTTCGATACTTATCAGACGCATTCCGATACAAAGCCTACGTAAGAACACTTCCAGATACATCAAGTACCCTCATGTGAAATTTCAAAAAATCAGCCCAGATGTTTCCGACTCCATATGGAACGAACTCAGATAGTTTCTTTTGTATAATAGAAGAGACAGAAATGTATACTAGCAGGAACCGTGCACCGGCGTTGACCGGTAGAAATATGGCACAAAGTTAGAACAAATTTTGTGTAAAGGACCCCACCCATTCAAAAACAGATTAAAATATAATTTTCTCGTGCATTATCAGAGACTCAGCTAAATTTAGTTTTGTTTCATGAAGTGTTCGGTAAGTACAGTAGTAACCAATAAAAGACGTTAATGTCTAAAAAATGTGTACCACCCTTCTATAATGAAAAGTAAAGAATAAAAATTGTTTACGAAGAAATATTTTAAACAACCATAAAATAATAAATCGGATTGTTAAAAAAAACGTTAGTTTACTATTTTTAAAAGTTTGTATATGTGCATGACCTACTCCAATAAAGGAAAGTAATGAATAAAAATGTTTATGTAAACATGTTTTAATCAATTATAAAACCATTTGTTCTGATGTTTTTGTAATAAAGAAGACCAAATTTATAGACTGAGGTAATTTTGTTTTGTTTGTATGAAATGATTAGTAATAACCTGGAATGGAAACTCGCACAGCTGGGTTAGTAGCCCGTGTAAGGAAAAAAGGAGGAATATCTAAAAAATAAATAAATATTACAAAGGCAGGTGAGATAACGTTTTTCAAAAATTGTTTATAACGACCAAAATATGTACATAGCCTCCCCCTAGTACAGGAAATTAATGCATACAAAATGCTTGCGAAGAAATATCTCAAAACCATTGTTTCTGGTGTCTTTCAATGAATGAGAATTCTCTGTAGACGTAGTTATTTTACTTTTGTTTTTATGAAATGGTTGATAAGCTAAGAACTGATAATTTAATAAAAAGAAATGTTAAAAACACGTCATATAATCCGAAAACCATTGGGTCTACTGTTTTTCAATGAAGGAGAAATTCTTATAGGCTGAGGTATTTTTTGTATTTGTATTAGTTAAGAAATGTAGTTTTGCTAAGAAGACAAAATGTCGAAAAGCACATTAACCAATTCTAACATTGTTGGGCAAGGTTGGCGAATGTGCTACTCAGTTCAAAAATATCTTAAAATGCTGAATTTATACAAACAAATCCAAAAGAATCGAACGAAAAGAAAGTATAAATATTTCATTGTTTGTGCAGCAGATTTTTAAAAATTATTTTATTTACTATTGTATTTATTTCGTGTCATTTGTCATATGATGTGTTGCTTTTCTTTTGAATGATATTCAGAAACGTGTAATGAAACTTAATATAATAAAAAGTCAGCATTGCAAGTATGTAATCCAAAAAGCTACAAATTTCGTGTATTGGTAATATTTTAGAAAGGAAGAAAAACCTCATTCATTGTACTTCGTTAGTTATATTGTATCATTAATTCACGATCATTACTAGTGTAGGAATAATAATGAAAATAGGATTTATTTCCCCTAACCCATAAGAAGATATCATTTAGTTTCTAATGAAGTAAAAGCTAGTTTTCTAACTGTTCGTTCCAACATGTGTATCTTTTCACATTATAATCGTAATAAAAAGTATTTATTAAATGAAAATATAATCAAAAACAGGAAATTGGCGTTTTCGTCATACCCCCTTAATATTTGAAGAAAGTGAATATTTTGTACGATATAGTTTGATGGAGAATACTCGTAAATAAATTTAATAGTAGCAATAATACAAAAAAGTCAAAACAAATAGTACTAATAGTATCACTGGTAATAACATTAGCCGGTGGTGGTGTATTTGGTTATGTATGAATGATGCAAACTGATACATAAGTGTTGTTTACCGTTCAATGTTATTACTGAAACGTAAAGTGAAGAAAATGTAGGTTTCTGCCCTTAGAGGCTTCTGTAAAATAAGTAGAATATATGTCAGCCTATGTCCCTGTAGCATATATTGAGCGAGTTTCTAACAATATTTTGTCTAGTTTTTTTATTTTTAACTCCTTTTCCCAAACGTATCGTGTTAAAGAGGGAGTCGGGCGCTATTTTTAATTTTCCAATACGTCGTTAAACACTGTACGTTTTTCGAGCTGAATAAACATGTTACATTAAATAAAAACAGTAGAAAATTATCCACCTTTGGTAGAAAGGTAACTTATCTTGCCTTTGATAACATTTATTTGTTATATATTTGTTTGTTTTTTTTGACAACTTTTTCGAATCTATGTGTACAGTAATACAAACCCAAAAATACTTATCTACCCTTCGGTAAGAAGTATTAAATGTAAATAAAATCAAAGCAGTAAATCGGTGTCTTCGTAAGTCATTCAGCTATTCTCAGGCTCCGTTTATACTTGAGAAAATGGAACATTGTGTACGCAGACGCTATATTTCGAAGAATAACAAGGGTAAGTAAAAGTATTAGTATTAGCAATAATACTACCACTATCAAAGGAAGTAATGGTATCACTAACGATAGCAGTAGCCGGTGATGGTTTGTTTATGTACGAATCACGCAAGCTAATACGCAATTGTTGTTCTGCATTCTAATGCTAGTAATAAAATCTAAAGAGAAGAAAATGTAGGTTCCTGCCGTAGCTATGAAACGACTCTATACGGAAGGGGAATTTCGTGTTGTGAATTACGAGCTCTTAGTTGTGACAGCGACTAGTTCTAATGTGATATTTTAACATGAACAGGAGATTGGTGGCAGCTACTGCAAGTGTTGTGTTTAAGTTCAGAATGTAGTAAATGACTGAAAGTGGGAAGGCAAGTAATTGTAAGTGTGCGACGACATTTTGTTTAATCAGTGAAATTCTTTAACCGTTCGGAAATCGTTTATTCCGCGAATCGCTAAATCTGTTGGCCGCATGCAGATAGCAAATGAGAAGCGCTCTTTACTTAGTCGAGGAGGGATCCGTATTTGAAGCATTGTTGACGAAAGGAGTAATGATAAATGTCACTGACTAAAAACTAAATATTGACGATACTGTAGTAAAAAGGTTCAACTAATGTAGGAAAGCCCACGGTTACGTTTGGGAGAGTGAGAAGAAAAATGATTAGTGAGTAAAAAGCGTGCTACCACTGGTAAATATGAATATGCATTATTTTGGAATGTGACTCTCTTAGGAATTAATATGAGATGTTTTAATTGTTAAGAACAGTTAAAAGCAGCTGATAATAAGTGCTAAACCTACATCAGATAGTGGCTAGTAGTCTGACTATATTGAATTTATATGTGACGTCTGCATTTGCAAAGCTATAACGTTTTTTTTTTCTTTCCAGACGGGAATAATGGTTCCAATTATATATATATATTTAGACAAATATTATTGAATAGCACGGAGTTATTCTGTTTTACAATTTTCCTTTTTATCTTCTCCAATCTCCGAATAGTCCTTTTTGTGTTCTTTTCGAAATTGTATTTTGTATTTCTACAATATGCCTGAGGATGATAACAGTACTTCTGTCGAAAGCGCTCGCGATTATGGATCCGACTTATACAATTTCGAGAAGAACTTTTCGGAGATTGGAGAAGATAAGGAAAATTGTAAAACCGAATAACTCCGCGCTATTCAATAATATTTGTCTAAATGAGAAGATGCTGCCTAAATATACACAATATATATATATATATATATATATATATATATATATATATATATATATATATATATATATATATGAGAGAGAGAGAGAACTGTGTATACATAGAACATATATGTTTAACTTTACTCTTATTTCTTCCTTGAAGCTATTTTCTACATTTCAGCTCTTTCGATAATTTTTAAAAACTTGTAAAATCACAAGGAAATCCGTTTCAGAATGGAAATATATTTAGTGAGTACGCACGAACTAAAGTATACACCAGATAAAATGATTGGCTCTGGAACTACGAAGCCTAAATGGCGTCCACATCGCGTCGTACGTAAGAAGCATGCCATGCCCTGAATCTTAAAGGACACTGTTTTCTTCTGTAGAATCTGCACTATTTCTATATCATATCTGCTGTTGTTTCCCATAATGCATTCACTAATCGGGAGTGGGGAATACTTAGTTGTAATTGCATTCTTTCTTTCCGGTTTTGTTTCTCTCTCTCTCTCTCTCTCTCTCTCTATCTCTCTCTATCTCTCTCTCTCTCTCTCTCATCATAATCCGTACCTGTACGTGGCCTGCATTGTCAGAAAGGAGGAAAATCGAAGGAATGAAGGAAACCAAAAAACAAAATATAGCGTTACGAATGACAGCATTCGAATTGAGATGCATTATAAATGTGAAAGTATGAAGTATTTATGTTAGTATTGGGATTTCTTAGACCTTGATTTGATGTATGCAGAAGTTACTAGGAAAATGTATCCTCGTAGCTTGATATATCTTGATATATATATATTATATAAATGTCTTTAAGCTAAAACACAAAGGTTTTAGTAGCTCAGTAGTGTACTTCTAGAGCTCTTAATTTAATATCATATATAATGCTATATATAGCATGTAAATCAACTTCTAAAAATCCGAACTGAACCGACTCATGCCGTCCCAACATACAAAAAGAGCTTATTACTTTTCAGATAGAATTTTATAACGATCATGAATAATAAATATTAGTTATCTTAACGGTTTTCCGCAGTTTCTTGGATTATCCAATCATCAGAAATCCATTATTAAACACTTGAATGTTTTTATAAAATCGAATACAGATTCAAACTGTATTTAAATTTCTAAAAGCGTTTAGGAGTTTATTAATGTATTTCGATAATTGAGCGGTCTGTGAAAGTGTAATGAACTGTTCAAGATAAGCAGTATTTATTATTGTGGTATAAGTCCAGTGAGCACATTTACAGCAGTTTATATCTCACATTACCAAGTGTGGGGAATCTCGAAAAAGACACGTGTTCACTTGAACATTGTTAACTAACAAAGAAAGCAGGATTGATCTCTATTCTCTACCACATAATTCCTCTCATAATGTAATAGCTGAGATATAATAATCCCTAGTCTGTTAACTTCTAATGAAAATTTTCACAATTTATGCTTACTTTAGCATCGCGTGAAAAACTACTGTTTTAACATTAGTTTTACGCAATCTTGTTACATTATAACTTGGAAACCAAACTGCCCCGAACTGTATTATTATTATTATTATTATTATTATTATTATTATTGTGGTTGTTGTTGTTGTTGTTTACATTTACATATGAAGAATTGATCCTATAAGCCACTAACAAAAAAAAACTTGATACATAGTCAAAAATAAAATTAAAGGTTTTACATCTTCTCTCTATATATATACAACTCAATCCTGTGTGTGTATCGTGTATGTATGTAAAAAAAAAAAGGTTAGACAATCTACATAAAATCTAAATGTATATTCCCATGTAAAATTTACTGGCGAATGCAATAGAAGTGTTCTTGAATCTCTTAGCGCAAGCATGGGGTACTATAAGGCTATAGCACCCTTAAAACGTCAAATACATCCTATGTTTATGACATTTATACCATACCTAAATCCATCACACGAACTTAAAATTAGCGATAAAGTAAGTAGAATAAAATCTAAAGAAATATACACCTTTCTACAGACCACAAAACCGACTTTAACAATAAGTTTAGGACTTGCTTAATTTATCGGACCAATCATGAAACAGGAAAGATTAGCAGAACTATTCTCTCTGGACTCTAATCAAATAAAAGATGAAAACTTTGAAAGTTACTGTGTATATATGGAAATAAAAAGTTAGGCGTAAGAATCAAAGTATTTGCTAACACAAAAACAATTAATTTTCTGTGTCACTCTAAAAGTAGATACGTACAAGAGATATTTAAAGCATAATACTAACCCAAAACCCTATGTGGACCTTTAGTCTAACGATTCCATCAATCATAAAATTTGTTCCTTGTTCTATCAAATATAATTGTTCTAATAACTCTATTAATGAAAAATATTCAAGTAAGATCTAATAATAGTAATAACAAGGAGAAGAAGAAGAATATAACATCATTTTGCATAAAACCAGATGTTGAAAACTAAACTTTGCCAGAAATTCTCATCAAAACAATTTTACCAAAGCTAATAACAAGAAATATTAATAATTCGAACACTGATAGTAGTTAATCAAATAGAAATAAGAAAATTAATACATTAATCACAGAATAACTGCTTTACTAAAGGCATAGTTTACATGGTCACGATATTTACCATAAATACCTGAACAAGAAAAAGACTTCATAGGAGAAAAGCTCCTAAAATTTATAACTAGGTATTATAGTCAGAAAAGCACATTCAGAAAATATATAGAACATCATTATTGAACTATTTTTCAAAGAAAGCAGGCATTTGCCTATGGTCGAAAGAAAATATGTAATGTGGTTTAGAACATCTACAGGCAGATTAAACTTGAACGAGAAATTTTTAATTTTAAAGATACCAAAAATGCTAAATTATGAAATCAAAATAGCAACTGACTCTAGATACGGAATAAACCGTACATAAGGATAACTAATAAAAATTAAACTAAATAAATACAAACATAACTCCAAAAATAAATGTAAAATAGTGATAAGTAACAAAAATATAGGGCAGATAAATAGCAAACAGACTTAGAAGTGGGGAGTACTAAAATATCTCTCAAACAAAGACGTTGACACTCATTGGTTGACGGGAATAATAACCTGGGAGGTGTAATAAATGCTAGATATAAAAGTAATTGGAAACCACATATCATGCAATTAGCCTGATGATTGCGCACAAGAATAAATAAGAACGTGTCTGTGTTAACTTGCCATAAATATTTTCATGCTGTTATAGGAGAGAACTACTAGACACTATTCTAGAGTGTCTTAGGTCTCTCTCTGCAGGGGTTTATCAGAACAGCCTGATATGAGGATACTTTTCCTTAAAGTAAACCCTGACCAAATATTCAAAATCACATAGTATTCACAACACAAATAAGATCTCCTTTATATGGCTAACCCACATTAGCTTTTACGAGGAATAGTGCACCTTCTCCAAGTGATGTTAACTCAAGTAATAGCACGAAGCTGGATACTCCACTAGACTAGATAAATTCTTGTCTTGAAATCAAATAAGACCAAAAGATCAAAAAGAAAGATATACAACATATAAAAATGTATAATTGAGGAAAGGAAAAATACGGTCTCAATTTCTTTACTGCCTCAGTGTTTGAGAGATAAAGACTTTAATGGAACATTCGAATATCTATGTATCTCACATAGAGTTCAAGTGTTAGCCCCAGGTAATGAGCCCCAGGTAATGAGCCCCAGGTAATGAGCCCCTTGATTTCTGAGAATTTTGACTGAAATAAAATAAGAATATAATTCACCTCCTGAATAGTGTAGTAAATACTTAAACTATATAATATTCATGTGTATAATATTATAATATATGATATTTGTGTTTTGTTTTTTTTTTTCTTTTTTTTTTACATGGTAGTCACCACTTATCAAGGTCCGGAAGCCACTCGGGATAAGGGTTATGGCATGTACAGTAATCAATGGGATAATATCATAGTAATCGTTAGTAATGGAAATTTGATAAAGTGTCTTACTTAAGGGGGCGGTTTATGAGGAATTTGCTTGTGTTGGACTTGAAGACATCCAAGTTGTGGGAAACAGGCAAACGGAAGAGAGTTCCACAGGCGTGCACTTCTAAGAAAGAAGCTTTGCTCATGGAATCTACGTTTTGGTTTAGGCACAGATAAAGAGTGGAGAAAAATTATTGACAGTGGTTTCAGTGCATAATATTATAATATATAATATTCATGTGTATACATGAAATAGTAAATATGTGTGACACAACCAGTCACGATGGTGAGAGATTACCCCAAGGGAGGGGGTTAAAGAGAGCTGAATTAGAGCTACGGTTTAAAATTTCCTCAAAAGGGGCCCAGTGATAAAGGAATTAGAGCCTTTTTATTTTAATGGTAGGTCCAGGATTACGGTAGATGACCTTGCCAATTGGAAAGAGAGATGGCATGGCCACCAATGTGAAATACATTTTTCTTTGTAACGGAAAAAAACAAACTTGAAAATATGAAACAATATTGCTGTAAATGAGATTATTTGAAGATATCTAGCGATTGTTTAGGCTAGCGTTTTGACCTGGGAGAGAGGCAAAGACTGAATTCGCCCAGGTACATGAGAAAATGTTCTGTGAGAACCCTTGTTCTGGGAAAGGTTACCTGATCGGGATGTATGGAGGGTGGCTGATTATCCAATCAGGACGAACCAAGGTGTAATGGATTGGACGATGATTGGTTCGAGGGAAAACCATGTCTGCTCTGACCCATGCTACTCCTTTATACATAAAGCGCTGCAGAGCAAAGAAAAGTAAGTTTGGAGCTCAGTTTTGGAATCTGGTTGAACTCGAAGGAAAATTGTCTGCCACCCCATTTACCACTCGCCCCATGCACAAGGAATCACCAGTAAAATTAGAAAAAAGAGCTATGTTTGAACATTATCGTAACTACCATTATATGAAACTTGTAATCGATGTTTTTATTTTTAATTCGCCTGTAAAACTGTACATAATAATTTTTTTTCTCTTTCATGAAGAATTAATTTCGTATGAAAACTACAACCATGGCGTCGATTATTATTACTATTATTATTATTACTTGCAATTGCACTTAAGGAAAACAACCAAGTTGAATTTTTTTTTTCATCAGAAGAAAACAGAGAAGAGATCATCCACTGTTGCATCCAGCCTCATATCAACGCTGTCTTCGTGAAAGCAATGGAGACTGCGTCAAAGAACTTTGGTGGTGTTCGAGCCGAACCACCTAGGACTACACTTGTAACTGTGTCAACACTACAGTTTTCTTCATGTTTCATCCGAACCCTGCTGAAACTTCGGGCTACACCACGTTATATATGTATATATCGCAACTTTTGATTGATATAAATGTCATTTATATATATATTACGAAATATTTCATTGTATTTTTGAAAATAGCAACTAATTAATTTGATTAAATATATATGTAATTCTATGAAAGACTTAAATGGGATCTAAATTCTTAATATGAAATGTTATTAACTCTTTACCATAAATACATTTAAATAATTTTCTGATATTTGTTTAGGCTTTTTTCTCTATAGAAACATTTATTGAATGCTAGAATGTTTTAATTAATATCAGCCATTAACACACATTAAAGATACGAGGTGTTAATTAAGCGCTCTCTTGGGAAGAACCACAATTTTATTTTCAAATTTAAGGAAAAACATTAAAACATAAATAAAATTTTAAGTTTTTCTTCTTTTTATATGTTTTGATAAAATAAAAAAAATCATTTTCATAGAATTAAACGATTTATATTGAAATTGATTTCTTTTAAATATTGAAACAAGTGAAATCAACCCTATACATAATCGAGGCAATAATTACAAAGTTAAATGCTTTAAACCTAATTTTATCTGTTAAAAATTTAATCGACGCTAAGGATAGTTAGAAGATAAGAGTTAAATCAAGTGTAAAACGTTGCGAAATATTGGCAAGCCGCGATTCCAACTTTATGAGTCAAGTACAAAAAGATTATGAACTTTTTTGCAAGAACTATCAAATGTAACAATCAATAAAACTCTCACAGAATTTAAGTCTCAAAAACTTGATAACTCCTGCCAGAAGCGAGAAAAATCATCTTAAATAATCAGTACTCATCACAAATGCAAATCAGAAAGCACACAACCCTCTTCCGATCACTAGTAACTCCATAACACGTAAGCCATTTAACTTATTTTTCTCATATATCACATATTTCTTACTTTCTGTAGTTTCCTTTTAAATTCCTTTATTAAAAATGTGTTCGGTTTTCAGGGTCCTTTTTTGAAGATACTTTTGCAATTTTTAATTTCAAGTATTTACTTTCCTATAAATTTCTTCCTTTAGATTTCCTTGGTTGCTTTTTCAAGGCCTGGTTTTATATTATTAACATGATTCAAGTATTTGTAAAAATTAATATAAACCTTCTCATTGTTTTCTACGAACGTGTATCAAACACAAGACTGACAACTTTCACATATAGATTAAACCATACTGGCTCATGCACTGTGGAGAATAGGATCTAATCTTTCCAACAAGTAATTATTGTAGTGGTGAATTATCACGTGGTAGAAAACTATCGGTTCCAAAATGTTATTTTTGAGTTAACTATTCCTAGTCTTGCTGTTCCAGCAATATTTGAATCTGGAATCTTTGCTGGAAGAAGTAGATGAGCACTATTTTATAAACAGTTCATTAAACACAAGTTTCTATAGTACCCGTGTCTGGAGGGAAACTGTGAGTTCATACCTTTCTTAGCAGTATTAGCACAAATGACTACAATAGATCCATAGGATGTAAACTGAGTCCAGTAGGTTACGACAATATCCATCAGGCTAATTACGTGCTTCCACTTCTATTAGAGGAATTATGTGTGTGACATGAGAACTTTGCTGGTGCAATATTAACTGATGATTAAAATAAATTGGGGATGCACACCAGATTTTATTGAACAAATGATTCAATTCAAAAAGGCATAAACTTGACAAGAAGGCATCTGTTTTGATTGTAAATAATTTAAATTGAATTATTATCGAATGACAAGTGTAAAACTTAAATGTTTGAATTGCGATTTGAAAGGTTATGAATTTCATATTGCAGTGACCCCCCCCCATCGTCTAACTTGTGATCATGTGATTAAGGCGATGGAAAAGAAACTCAAATAAATTTTCATCATTATTGAATTTAGTAGACATTGCTCGACTTAAATAGAAATTGAGCAGTATAAAAGGTTGGTTTATAAGCAGATGCATATGCTTAGATGAGCAAGTTCACTTTTTTTCTGATTAGTTGCTGATCTATGTATGGGTAATCTATATAAATCAAACAATGGATGCCCGTATATGTGTGTGTGTTTCTGCGTCTAAATATTTGACCGATAAACTCTTAAACTACTGACCACATAACACTGAAGTTAACATGATAGTAATCATACACTAAGGATGGTTTATAACAAGAAAAATCTTTGTTTGGATGGATGAATAACGCATAAATATATCTGCAAGTTGAAATGCAAAAATGTTCATTTCAACTTGCTCACATATTTCTATTACTTTTTTCGTATGCACAAATTCATTCATAGCTTGAAGTGTTTAATTTAAAATTTTTCTTACCTATCTGTCAATTGCTCCAGCGGTAGGAAACACGGCTAGAGCGCTAAATGTTTTGGTTTCGATTTTAGCTGATGGCATCCAAATCATTTTCTTTAAACTTTTGAAATCAGTGCTCTATATTAGGTACAATATAAAAATCAATCCAGAATTGGCTTTGTAAGAGTAAATAAGAAATCTGCATAAACTAAGATATTTATGCACATTTTGCAACCAGACAAAACCGGGTTCCCACTGCTAGTCTGATATAAAAATACTGCTTGATTTAAGCAATACTTTTTGTATCAACTATTATAAACTCTTATGCCAGTAAATATCAGTTTGATTCTATAGTTATATTTCAAATCATAAATTTTGAAAGGTTGAAATTATAAATTGTGTTTTACTGTTAATACAATAAAAAGGTGATCATTTTAAGGTCCGTGTGAGTAACAACAAATTATGATGACAAATTAAAAAGGTCACAAAAGTCACGTTTTAAGTTATGATTAATATAATTACCTGTAAACTAATGATAAATTTGAAATAAGACTAAGCTCACATATTGTGTTCGGAATTTAAGGTTCACCTTTTGAGTTAAAAAAAAAGAGAGGTCTAATTGCTCGAGCAATGATAGTAGATCATGTGATTTAGTTAAGAGAATTCAGACCGAGAGACAAACTGAGAGAGAAAGACTATATTTGGCGACTTATCAACAACAGTTATAGGAGTTATGGGTGAGCATAGAACAATAGCTGGAGCAATTAGTCACAATGCATGCGATTCTTTTGGATCCGATTTTTTTTTTTTTTTTACACAGTGATCACCACTTATCAAGGCCCGGAAGCCACTCAGGGATAAGGGTTATTGCAAGTACATTACGTTAGTGTGGGGATTTGATGAAGTGTTTACTTAAGGGGGCGATTTGTCAGGAATTTGTTAACATTGGACTTGAAGACATCCAAGTTGTAGTCCGGTGGGAAGCAGGTAGACGGAACAGTTCCACAGACGTGCAGTTCTAAGAAAGAAGCTTTGTTCATGGAATCCACGTTTTGATTTAGGCACAGATAAAGAGTGGGGGAAATTTTTCACAGTGGATTCAGCTAGACGGGTGTTTTTCGTGAAAGATTGGCGAGGGGGGACCAGAGATTGGAGTTCAGACGAGCACCTGCCATGGAAATAACGATAAAACAAGGATAGGCTCGCAACGTCTCTTCTGTGAGAGAGAGGTTGCAGGGTAGAGAAAAGGGCATCCCCCACGAAGCCACAAAGTCTATTTTGTACTCTGTCAAGGCAGGATAGGCTGTTTTTTTGCAGCTCCTGCCCAGATATGGCAACAGTATTCCATCCTTGGACGTACTTTACTTTTATATGGATAAAGAATTTCATCAGTAGTGAGATATCTTCTGGAGCGGCAGAAGGATCCCACCATCTTTCCAGCGACCTTGGCAACAGACTTGATGTACGTGTTCCATTTCAGATCAGGAGTAAAGGTCAAACCCAGAAGCTTGTCAAAACACGGGGCCTCACCCAGACGAGAGCCATCCATCACAATTGATGCCAGATGGGGATCAGAGCATTGATGATGTAAGGATAGGAGTTTGGTTTTGGATGCATTAAAGGTAACCAGCCACATCTTCCCCCACTGAACCACGCACTCGAGATCAGAGGAGAGAGAATCAGAGAGAACTTTGCCATTTACAGCCTTTGATGTGTTGCTGTAGATGGTCGTGTCATCAGCATAGATGTCAATGAATGATTTAAGTATGTGTTTAGGGAGGTCATTGATGTAGATCAGGAAGAGAGTTGGGCCTAGGATTGACCCCTGAGGGACTCCAGCATTTATATTGCAGGCCTCCGATTTTTGTCCATCTACCACTACTCTTATGAGCCTATCGGAGAGAAATGATTTAATGATTGAGAAAACATTTCCTGTTATACCGTAGCTGGAAATCTTGTGAAGTAGACCCTTACGCCATACCTTGTCGAAGGCCTTTGATATGTCAAGAGCAATTGCCCTAGAAAGGAAGTCTTTGTCAAGAGATTCACTAATCCTGTGAGATATAACCGTCAGCACATCTGCGGTAGATCTTGCAGAGCGGAAACCATATTGTGTGTCACTAAGAAGGTTATTCCTGCTGAGGTGGTTGACTATTTCTCTGTTTAATATGGATTTCAACTTACTCATAACACGCAGGAGACTTATTGGTCTGTACTGAGAGGGAGATGACTTATCACCTGAATTCTTAAATACAGGGCAAACTGATGAGGTCTTCCAGGGAGTCGGAAAGCACTTCTCCTTAAGGCAGCGCTTAAATAGTTTCATAAGTATGGGAGCAAGTTCTGGTTGAAGCTTTTTTAACACTATAATTGGGATGCCATCAGGGCCAGTTGCTTTACTGGAATCTAGATTCTTGATTAGCTTGGCGACCTCATGCACGGATATTTGTATGTTACCTAGCTTGTTCTGTGTTATAGGAGGAAATATGGGGAGTTGATGGCCTTCGTCGCATAGGGTAGAATTAGCTGCAAAGTTCTTTGCAAATAGTTTGGCCTTGTCTGACGCTGACGAGATAACCTCTGGTCCATTGATAATGGTTGGGATAGAACGCACACTTCTGTTCAGGATCCTATTTGTTATTTGCCAAAACTGGTGGGATCCAAGCCGCTGATCAGCTACCTTGGATTTAACAGACTGGGCATATAGCTCTCTTGCATTTTTTATTACTCTTTTACAGGTTGCTGGTAGTCCTGAAAGCAGCTTTAGATTGCATTTAGTATTGGGAGACTCAAGAAAAACATTGAGATTTATGGCACATATGGCCACACACACACACACACATCACTTCATGTAACATATAACTTACACTATACATATTTATCCTTCTTTTCTTCTCCGAAAAAAGTGTTAGATTTCGTTTACAAGAAGTTTTAGTTTGAATTGGACATCAGTTGGAATGGAACTTTGAGAAAAATATATCCATTTTTAGATTTTCTAATTGCTAAAATCCACAAAATGAAAATTGTTCTTGCAAATCGATAATCATAGCCGTGTATTTTCACTCATTTTTAAAAGTAAGATTTTTCTTATTGTTTTGAATTAAGTGAAAAATACATATTCAATGTAATGCATTAGTTTTTCTTGCAGCTAAAATAAGTTTTTTTTCTCAGTTTTTGTAAGAATTTATGAACAGATGTAAGAAACGCTATTTTTCAAAATTATAGTTTAAAGAAAAACACAAGGAAATTTAAGGGTGCAGTTTTTATCTGATATAAGGAAAGTAAAAGAAATAGAAAATAAGATAGAATCACCCATAAAATTAAATGTTTACAAATTTAAGATCGCTCTATATCAGACTAGCAGGGCTACCCGGTATTGCTTGAGACCGTATAAAACAATGAGAAAATGAAGTTACTTTTGAACATACCTATTATTCTTAGGATAGAGGAATTTTTGATGTCTATGTATCATTTGCTATCTCGAGCAAAAGAATATTTTACCTACACTAGAACGGGTATTACACATGTAAGAAATAATTTGCTTTTCCCTAGGATAGATAATTTACAGCATGTATATGAAACAATTTTACCTTCGCTAGGACGGGTAATGTACAACATATATTTAAAATAAGTTTACCTACCCTCGGACGAGTAATATAAATACATATATGAAACAATTTAACATACTCTCGGCAGATAGTGTTCAACATATATGAAATAATTTCTCTTCCCACCAAGCCACCATAATTTTAAGAAAAATGAAGTCATTTTTAAAATTAATACATGAATACATTGCCTTAGTTAATAATTAGGCAACCCTTGCTTCATCATAAATTTCAACATCACTGGGTTTCTTTCCTTATATCATTTTTCCTGTTATAGATCAAAGAATAACCAAACTCAAACTTCCCAATGGACACCTACTGCATAGTGCCTTTTAAGAAGAATGTGTCAAGAATTTTATTCAACTGACGGAATGTACCCGGATGTGCTGTCAAGTAATCTCTATTTAACAGTACATGCCACAGCTTTCTGCTGAAAACCCGGATATGTTTACTGTTGAAACTATTCTCTCTGAAAGGTCATTTATTCAATATATATTTGTTTACACAATTTTTCCCTTTTAGACAAAAGCAAATGCATGTAACTCGGGAGTTTCGTTTGGGATTGCATTTACGAAGGGCGTGCGATAAGTAATGCCCCTGACCCACTCACAGTTGTCTGATCTAGCTGAAATTTTGCATGTGCAATGATTTATATCTCTACGGGTTATGTGGCAAATTACAGCTCTGAAATAATTGTGGTTTCTGTTTTACAGGTGTTTGAACTGAGTCAGGTGTGAAATGGAGCCTGTTGAATGTCGAGCAGTGATCCGGCTTTTGTATTTGAAAGGACGCACACCACAGGAGACTTTTGATGAAATGAAAGAAACTTATGGTGATAATGCCCCATCATATGACCTTGTAAAACGCTGGCATCGTGAATTCAAACATGGCCGGAAGTCTGTGGAAACAGCTCCTAGACCTGGTCGCCCCCCCCCTTTTGCCATTGATGAGGCATCTGTCCGTCAAGTTGAGGCTTCCATTTTGGAAGATCGGCGCATTACTATTCGCCAAATAGCCCAAGATGTCAAGATTAGTATGGGGTCTGTGGAAACTATCATTCATGACCATTTGCATATGCATAAGTTGCCTGCCAGTTGGATTCCCAGGTTGCTCGCACCATTCCAGAAGCAGGAACGCGTTGAGTGCTCGAGGATGAATTTTGAGATGAGTCAAAGTTTTTCAAAAGACTGATTACACAGGATGAAACCTGGGTCCATCACCATGATCCAGAGACCAAAGCCCAGTCAATGCAGTGGAAGCACTTGGACTCACCACCTCTAAAGAAGGAAAGGGTGCAGCCATCCGCTGGCAAGGTCATGCTCACAGTCTTCTGGGACCAGGACAGAGTAGTGATGACAGATTTCCTGGTAAAGGGTACCACAATTACAGGAGCCTATTATGCTTCATTTTTGAGGAAATTAAGGTAAGCTATCAAAATCAAGAGGCGGGGTAAGATCAGCAAAGGTACCCTCCTCCTGCGGGACAAAGCTCTGGTCCACAACTCGCATGTCGCCAGATCAGAAGCACGGGCGTCTGGTTATGAAATCCTTCCTCATCCCCCCTACTCTCCTGACCTTGCTCCCTCTGACTTTCACCTCTTTCCAGCCATGAAGTTGTTTTTGAAAGGAAAGCGTTTCCCAGATGATGCAGCCTTGATTTCTGAAGTCACGTCATGGTTGGAGAACCAACCTGGAGTGTTCTACAAAAACGGTCTGCAGAGCTGCATCAAACGATGGGAGAAATGCATAACTCTGGGTGGTTTCTATGTAGAGAAAGACTAATAACTGTGCCAAGTTTCGTTGCTCTACTGCTATGGGAAGTGGGTCAGGGGCATTACTTATTGCACGCCCCAGTACCATACATCTCTAGTCTGTAATGATTTAGATTATCATTTAAATAATTACTATGATACGTAATTTATTTTGCACAATGGGAATTCATTTCACCACATATTTAATGGAGAAGAGGTGTTCTCTCAGATATGAAATAATACCATCTTATAAGAAATTAATTAAATGTTACCGCAAATATTGCCTTTTTATTTAAAAGAATAAACATGCTGTCACGTGTATAGAAAGAGATGATTGACAAGTAAAGAGCTACCAAATGTAGAGATAGGTGTATGCAAGTTGTATATTTCAAACGAAGGTTGTGTGATTAGATTTGCTTCTGACACAAAATTACTTATGTGTGAGTAGATATATAAAATCAACATTGATACTATCGTAAATCGAAAAAAAATTATGCTGTTTCAGAGTTTTTCTTTTCCTGTTCAAGACTTAGGAAAATAGTCTACCCTGTTATTTCACCCATAGTTGAAGACATGATATATTCAAAGGTGTTAAAGAAGTTTACAGCAACACCCAGTTCCAAAACTATGGCCCCTGATATAATCAAATAGTTACCAATCTAAGTACTGACCAGGTTCGATATTACTTTAGTGGTCCAACGGTAATCTTTCATTTAACATGATATATCCATCGTCTAATTTATTTTATATAGAACATAAAAACCAAACCAAGATCTTAAGATCAACACCTTTTGCTTTCAGGTTTTAATATAGCAAATCTCCAGAACTTTTAAATGAACCAACCAGTAGAATCTACTAAAGATAGAAGCAAACTTCAAGTGGCTTATAAAATGTTCCCTTAAAATTTTTAGAGGCCTTTTACAAGTCTTCTCTTTCTCCCTGCTCTAACTGGTATATCTATCCAATTATGAGAGATTTGTGATTCAGTCATTGATATTTATAAAGTAATAAATACTTTATAGAATTTCGACAAATACTGCTATTATAAAAACTAAAATCGAGTTTATATGACTAAAATTATGGATTTAGAACTGGTAAATTTTATATAAGAATACACTGAGATTTTATGTAGATTTTTTAAACTTTCTATGTGGAACGTATAAAATCGCACATACATTGATTGTTATATATGTACATAATAATCCATAAATTTAACTATGCAGAGTAGGGATTCCATCAACAGTTTTCTAATTGGAACTCAGCAATTTCTAACATTTGTCCTGAGTGTAAATACAGCTAGTGAAAAAAAAAATATATATATATATATATATATATTAGCTATATTTACACACATATATAATTATATATATTGTTAAACTAGCATTTAAACCCGGCGTTGCCCGGGTGTTTCGAGGTGTATGTTGAGCAAAAAAAAAAAAAAAAAAAGCGGTCAATTTTTTTAATTTTGACCTCTATTATGACCATTTACCTTTATTATTTTGGCCTAAAATCAAGTTACTAAGTTAGATCCATGTTCAAGGAATCTATATCTAAATTTAAAGTGTTTAGACCCAAAATTGGCGAAGGAGTTTGGTAGAGTTTTCAAAGGTCAAATCGTTGAAATTTGACCCCTTAATAGCTAAATTTCTGGCCGAATACCGATCACACTGATTTTCCCAAATATCAGTACCATGTATATCAAATTTCGAGTCTGTAGACTTAAAATTGACAGTTATTGCGTAGGGAAATGTACACACACAGACACGTCCACTTTTATAGATATATATTGTTAAATTTGTAAACAAATGAATAAATTCAAACGATATAAATTCTTTCAAATTGTGGATTCATTTGCTCAGATGCTAAAGCATCCTTACGTCTAGCTATACTGATAAGTCTTCAAATGAATAAACAGCTCCTTGTCTGTGGAAGACTATATATGTATATAATGTGTCCTTCAAGTTGAAATTGAGATATATCTTATTTGTCCCCTTTCAGAAAAGGAGAAATATTTCAATACTTTATTTTTGTTCCAATCCAATGTGTCGCTTTCTGGAGAGTTGGATTTTCTTCAAATTAAAAACCAGTTTCATGTTTAACTTTTTTCTCATGGGGAGACCAGCAAGTAATATGTAGTACATTATTATTACATGATATATTTTGTGCATATATTTACTAAATACATGAGTAGTACATATACATGTTTTCTCCCTCACTCTCTATCACGTTACTATAAACTGATTTATTCCCTAATGTAAAAAATATAAGAATAAAATACTAATATGGTGCTATGGGCTGGGCAAAAGGTCATAAAATTTCTCTTTCAATACCGGGCACTGCTGGTTAACTGTGCTAGTTATATAATTAATTTTAGAGTGTTTCTCGTTTCTTTTCATACATAGCATAAATTAATATTCACTTCAACAATTAACGAGCTTGAGGGTAAATTATATTTCTCCTCAGCAGAGTTTTCACTCAACATAAATATATTTTTCATTTGTCGATTACAAATTAAATATTTTTAATCAATAAATGACATTGTTTTTATTTCTTCATAAATGCATTTATCAATAGATGTTATATCAATATGCAAAATTATTTAAAATATATAGTATATTAAAGTAATATACATTTTCTCATTAAATCTAAATTCTAAGATAACCGGTGTTTATTCTGTTTGTAGGATTATGCAGGATAGATGATCTAAACCCCACCTATGACTAGACACTAGCTTATCTTAGATTTTATTATTAGCCAAGCTAGTAATAACCTTGGATGCAGTATTTGTTTAATTAGTGTAATGTTGTGGTGCATCACCCTTTGCTGATATTTCAAGAGTGGGACAGTGTAATATAATTTTCATGACATACATAGAATGTTTGCCCTGCAGCATCCAAATAAAAATGTCTTAAAATGCTTTGTGAGTATGTGGTTCTTCCCAGAATTTCCTATAAAATAATACAAAATGCTTATTTTTTAACCCAATGGAAATTACTTCTGCTTAGAAGTAGTATTCGTCAACCCAGGTGTCACTTTTCAAACAATACCCACTAGTTCCTGCTTCTCTGATTTCGTCCCATATTACTCTCTTCGCCCCACACCTACTCACCAAGCAAGGTCTCTATTCAAACAACATTTAACTTTCCAATGTCTTCCTCTTTCTCCTTAAAAATTAAATCTTCTGGTGGTCATTAAGCTTTTCATGCATACTTGTCATTGTCATTCATATTCACTACATCCAGTATATAACATTTTACAGCCTCCAAAATAATTAACTAATTATATTTCAAATAATACATCCAGAACAATTTATTTTTTTAAAGTTTACATGTGGATGATATATGTTTCAATATATATAAAAAAAACATTTTTTTATTTATATTTGCTACTTGTAGTCTCTAATTGTTTCTCTATTTAAAACAAAACATTGAGTTATATTTAACTATATACGACTTGGAGTTATCTTTACACCTAAACGACTTTCCTCTTCATTTATACGGGTTAAACTAGTTGTAAAACATGTTATTTGCTTTGATTATGACCTATTTTTGTTTACATAAATATCGCTTGCGTAAATGCAGTTAGTTTTTGTTTACACTTGGTTTGATTCAGAAACACAAACGAATCTTTATATTTTATTGAGATTTTTATTTTGTTTGTACTCTTATAGTTTGCATTACCAGGTAAAGGGGAAACGAGCACACTTGTGCATTATTATCATGGAATAATCAGTTTGTTTTAATTTCGATGATCTCAAAATAGGGAAAGACAATTCAAATAGACTGTATCCAAAAATGTCAACAATAATAACAATAACACAAAATATTAATTATCTGAATATTTATTAAATAAAATAAATTAAGAAAATTCTAATGAAACAAAAAATTTTTTTAACAAAGTATAAGTTTTTGTAATAAAGTCAAATTTTTTTAATAGCTTTGAAAATTTATAAATATATTTATATTTATATTTAATTTATAAATAGTTTTGAACAGTCATTATTGGAATGTGTGTGCCCTTTTTTGTTTTGAGTAAAATAAAATTAAGAAAATTCTAGCCATTGTGCATTACTGTCATGGAAGACATTTTATCCCTGTTCTGAAATTGAAAGCTTCTTAGAACTGCACGCCTGTGGAACTCTGTTCCATTTTCCTGCATTCCAACTGACTACAATATGGTTGTGTTCAAGTCCACGTTCTTGATGAGCCACCCCCTTAAGTTTTCCACTACTAACAATTACTACAACATTTTCCCATTGACACTTATCAACCCTTATCCTCGAGTGGCCTCTGAGTCTTGATAAGTGGTGACCCCTATGTAAAAAAAATAAATAAAATAAGAAAAACAAAATAACATTGGAGTGTGTATTATATGCTTTTGAGACATGTAGCCTAGGAAAAGAAAGACTGTAAACATAAGTTCTTTTTAATTTGAACTGGAAAAATGAGGACAGTAAAGTGAATAATCATAAAAAAACATTATTTTATCTTCTTTACTTTTCTAATTTGTTTTCATTTAACCTTTTCTTAGCAGCCCAATCCGTCAATCCACTCCAATATAATTTCACACATTGCTTAGAATTGTACTCTGTTTAATGGATCCTAAGGAAAACAGAACACGGGAATAGAGTAACAAAATGTATAGACAGTAGCATATAAAAGTGAGGGTCATTCGTCCAGCCGAGAAATAACTTTGATTGGTCCACAGATATCGATTCCCACCTTACGGCTTTGTCTTCCGGTATTTATTGTGTATGGATCAGTTCATTCGTAGGTAACACAGGTAGTTCGCCACAACACTTAAAAACACCAATTTTTGTTGAATTACTAAAATGATTTTAGCCATAAACATTTATTATATTATTACTATCTCTATAATTATATAAATGCAACTTTGTGTGAGTTCGTTCCTTATAGGCTCCAAAACGGCTGAACAAATTTTCTTTAAAATTTACAGAACTTTAGTGTATAAGTCTGGGAGTGATCTTATAATTACCGATAATCAAAATAATCAAAACCATTAATTTAATTTATCTATCATCGGTAAAGCCATTTTTCCACGTCGTCGCTTAGCAACAATGATAGAACAATGGGCCGTGAAAATTCTACTGTGGGTAAGTTGATAGCATGTTTTTTTTTTGATTTTTTGCATGATGTGGGCTGTAGGTTCAAACCCAGCACGTAAATTTCTTAATGTTTTTTTTTTCGTTAACTGGAAAGAAGTTTATATAAAATAATTTTATAAAAGAAACAGTTGGTTCTCTAGAGTGCAATATAGAATAACATATTTTGGACTAAGTTACTGCATGGAAGTATGTGAAGCTTCCTCCCGGGCGATTTCATGGATTTCGATGACAATAAAATACAAGAGTGCGAAATATTCGTTGATCATCATTCAATTCCGGGCAACGTAGGGTCTCCCTAATTCTAAAAAATACTATTTAATGATAAATGCGTATATGTTGAAGCAAATATTTAGGATGAACAAAAATTTAAAAAGTAGATTTAGACTAATTTCCAATGGTTTTAATAAAAACACCAGGATATAATTATCAATGATAAACAAGTCTTAAATTCAGTTAATTTCTATAACTCCAAAAAATGAAATATTATCTCTGGTCTTTGAATAAAGAACTATGAATATGTGTTGACCATTTATTCATAGGCTTATTTCTGTTAACAATGAAATTGTTTTGTTTTTTTTTACTTTTTCTCATATTTTTTTCCAAAGATGGAGGAAGTCAAGAGAATGAAATAGAAAAATGTAAACGATTCGTTTTTTATATTTCCTTATTTATGTCCATCGGCAGTGAAATCCAGTCATTTTTTAATGCCTGAGGAAGAGATATGGCCATAGAAATCGAAAGTAAACATAAAAAAGCAAATCATGATAATAAAAGCAAAATATGCACATATATTTAGAATAATAGAAACAGGAAAATAAATCGTGTTTACTATTTATGTACATCTTTAGCCATTTTGAGTTTTTATTTACTTAACAGGGAGAGTATGGGAAAGCATACATTTGTTTTCTTTAAAATTTACTACATTTGTCTAAGGCACTTTGAAAAATTCTATTAAGGATGCAAACTTTGGAATAGTCTCCAAGAAGGTAGATATAGACTACAAAGGCTACAATATTGCCATTTGGTGAATGGAATCAAATCTATTAAATATTTTCCTGTGGTTTTCTCTATGCCATATGAAAGAGTTCGCCCAAAAAGACGATGCCAGAATTTTGGGGGGAGTAACTGCCGAGATTGCTGTACTAGTGTGTCGGGCCATATATATGGAATTGTTTCCATTGTGTCGGAGTGTATCGATAGAGTAGTTCAGGATCGTGTCGGGAGAATTGTTTGGGACCATTCCTGCTTGTGTTGACGGAATTGTTTGGATACGTACCAAGTTGTATCGATAGAAGTGTTTAGTATTATGTCAGGCCGCATCGACAGTATTGTTTGTTTTGTACATTTCTCTGTTGTCATTTGAGACACAATAAAACAACTTCGAATTACGATTTGAACTCGACTATTTCAAATAGCATTATTCATAATCAAAACCATGTTTTTGGTTGTCACTCAAAACAGTCATTTCAATATGCATTCATGAAATAAGTTTGGCAATACTCGTTATCCAAAAATATGTTGACCGCAAATAGAATAATTAAAATGAATTAGCTTGATCAATTAATATTGCATCAACAAATTCCTCATCGTGTTAAAGTCACGGGCATAGTAATTAAATTTCACAAAATGATAAACATTTCTATTCGAGAAACTCTATTCATAGTGCCTGTAATAGTTTATTTGTTACCGAAATCGGGTAGATAAACATAACCTCATAACATAGATAACTTCATAATAAGGCTCTGAAATATAGATAACTTCGTAATAAGGCTCTGACATATAAAAGAAAATAGCAAAAATATATATACGAACTTGTAAGAAATCTATATAACGAAAGTGAATATATCTGTGTAGTTAGGTATGCATTGACTTGCATATCAACGAGTCGGCAGCCCTGCTACGATATTATAAGGAAAAGTGGTTAGCACAAAAAGACGAGACGTGGTGAAAAGACGTGTGCATAATGGCGATATTTTTTTCTATATTTTGACCACAAGCTATTTTGTCCTTAGTAGAGCATTGGCGTTAAAGAAATTCGACATTCAACTAATCTTCGAATTCAGTGGTGCTGCAACGGACACTTCAAAATTGGAATGGTTGAAAGATCTGGAGTTAACTTGTGAGCTATGTGAAATAACGAAGGTAGGGCGAGTCTTGCCACTATGATTGAAAGGTGCAACTCAGGAAGCATATCGGCAGCTTTCAGAAGAATGACATTTTTATTGAGAAATATCATCGTCAAGTTATAGAGAAGAGAAAATGGTTTTCGGTCGAATTTTCCAGAAAAACGTTTTTAAATGAACTTAAAATACAGTTCTGACGACTTATATGAACAAAGTCGTCACTTTTAAATGCAGAACTCGAAATGCGATTCTGTCGACTTTTATGAAAACGTTGTCGCTTTGAAATGAAGAACTTAAAATGTGACTCGGTTGGATTTTCTAGAAATGAAGTTGTCACTTATAGATCAAGAACTTGAAATGCGATTCGGTTGGATCTTTGGAAAAGGTCGTCGCTTTTAAATGAAGAACTTGAAATGCGATTCGGGTGGCTTTTATAAAAGAGTCATCGCTTTTAAGTGGATGTTGGCTTTGTCAAGTCGTGTAGTGAGTGCTGGCTGTGTTTTTAGCCGTGTAGTGAGTGCTGGCTGTGTGTCTAGCCGTGTAGTGAATGCTGGCTGCGTGTCTAGCCGTGTAGTGAGTGCTGGCTGCGTGTCTAGCCGTGTAGTGAGTGCTGGCTGCGTGTCTAGCCGTGTAGTGAGTGCTGGCTGCGTGTCTAGCCGTGTAGTGAGTGCTGGCTGCGTGTCTAGCCGTGTAGTGAGTGCTGGCTGCGTGTCTAGCCGTGTAGTGAGTGCTGGCTGCGTGTCTAGCCGTGTAGTGAGTGCTGGCTGCGTGTCTAGCCGTGTAGTGTGGGTTATCTGTATCTGAGGCCTTGCGCATAGGTTTGTGCTAGATGATCCGTAAGAACCATGGGGATGTAGTTAAATATAGAGATCAATGATTCAGCAGCTCTGGAGAAACATGAAGAGACATGGTTAGCACTAAAGAGAAGAGAGGTGGTTGGCACGAAAGAGACAAGACGTAGTTAGGACGAAACGAATAAGACGAGACGTGCATAAAAACATGCGCATGATGGCAATTTATTTTCTCTCTATACTTTTATCCTAATTTAGCCACAATGTGTGTCGAGTTCACTTCATACATATGAAAATTTAATTTTTATAAGCAAAGAAAAAGAGGCTTGATCTTAATATTTGCTTCAACTAAAAACAAAAAGAATTGCTTACATTTTTAATATAGACACAAAAGTACTCATTTATTTAAAAAAAAAATGAACGACAGGAAAGAGATAGGTGTCGTTTTTTCATCAATAAAGACACAGTGATAGAGTTTTATCTTATTCCGATGGATAAGTTTCGTTTCAATGATTTAAAGTAATGAAGAGGAATTAACTGTAAAGCGATAGTGAGCATGCAAAGTTTGCTAATATAAAACTTTTTTTTTTAAATGCAATTAAACTTTGCAGCGTAAAAATATTGTTCCAGGGTAATACCAGTTTTATTTGTTTCTTATTTATTTTATTTTCACTAGTCATTAATATGGCTTTCCTTCTTCTCTCTTTTCTCATTTGAGTAGAATTTTTTTTCAACCGTGCCACCATTTAAAATATGTCTAAATTAATTATGCTGGTCGACTCTTTCAAATTATTTTTTAAAAAAACAAAAAAAGCATCAATATGACCGACAAATTAGACTTTTTTTGTTACTAAACTTTTATTTGAACATCTTTTTCAATAATTAACCCTGGTGATCAATGAATATCGACATTTCATTACAAATTAAATATCTTTTAAAAACCATTGAAATGCATTGTTACTTGTGTCTAAGAAAGTTTATCCAGGGCAATATTTCAAAAGAAAACAAATATTGTATTTATAGAAAAACTAGTCGCGTGACGAGTTGGGTCACAACCATCATCACTACTTATTTTACTTTGATTTCATTCGAAATTCATACTCTGACATATCTATTAAGACATGACTAGAAATAACCTCTTTACTTCTATATCATTATTACTGTTGTTGCTGTTGTCAGTGTTTTGAGGTACAGTGCGAGAATTCTGAAATGGTCCGACAAGGAGTTGAATGCCATGGACGTCAAGACGAAAAACATTTTGGCAATGTTTGGTATATTCTTCATAAGATGAAGCGTAGCAAGGTTATATTGAAAGAGGAAAAACGGTGAAAGGAGGTTGTGTTAGAGCTGAAGAGATATCGTTGAAGGAGTATGTGGTTAGAAGTGAGGAGTGGATGCTCAAGATTGTGGCCAATGAAGTTTAAGTGGATGAAACCAAGGCTGAGTATGTGAAAGATATGGACAGAGAAAGGGCAGAAAAATTGACTGGGAAGAAGAGGCACAGAAAGTTCTTCCAGGATGTAGCAGATGTGGCGAATGAAAAATCATGGCAATGGCTTAGAGCTGGGCATCTGGCTAAAAGCACTGAAGTCTTTGTTTGTGGAACAGGTGATTAGAATGCAGAGTAAATCTTTGAATAGTTTAGTTCAACAGCCCCTGTTTCTATTAATCAGTTCTTACTTAATAAGACGAAACAACAACTTTAGAAGGTTGTCATCCCAGTGTACACAGAACAATAGTGTCACCCAAAACTGCAGTGAACACTTCTCAACGGACTTGTCCACAGATCAGAACAGTAATATGAACTTTAGTTATGCATATCTGTTGGCTTATACTGTCATGCACGCACACACACAAACACTAGTTTCGGGAGGGAATCTGACCCAAGCATACATGCTGGTTTTCTTGCATCTAAAAGGAAAGGTAAAATTATTAAACTTTTTATATTGTACACACAGATGAACAATTTTTTGCATCAATAAGGTTTCAAAGACCTCAGAAAATAAGAGCTAACTTTGGGTTGACACTGGTTAACTTTCGACACACATTGCATTTGCAAACAAACAGATAATACACTCGAGTTATTTTTTATTTTTATTTATTTATTTATTTTTTTTATTACATTTTGACCCCAAACAAGGCACATTGCCACTTTGGTGTAGGGGGCTACTATCAGGGGAAACATCTACTGGGGTACTATGTAGGGATTAGGGCAGCGAGATGTTGGTTCACGTTGCACTTGAACTTATGCATGTCAGTACAGTTGGGGAAGCAGTGACCCGGAATGGAATTCCAAAGTCTAGCAGTTCTGGGGAAGAAACTACTGGAGTAGAAGGATCTTTTACATCTAGGGATCTCTACAGTGTGGGGGTGGGATTTTGCAGCTTGTCGGGTCTGTCGAGGGTGTTCACGTCGTGGGGGCACAAGTGCTTGCAGTTCTTCAGAGCATTCACCATTATAATACTTGTAGAACAGGCAGAGGGATGCAACGTTTCGACGACGGGACAGAGGCTGAAGTTTTGATGCCAGTTTAGGGCCTATCAGATTTGCGACTCTCTTTTGAACCCTGTCAAGGAGCGAGAGACTAGTAGCCGATGCACCGGCCCAAATATGACAGCAATACTCCATACATGGGCGAATAGTGACCTTATAGAGGTACAGGATACTTTCGGGTGTTAATAGTTTTCTAGCACGGTAGAGAGAGCCCACCTTCCTTGCAGCGGCCCTGGCAATGCCCTTGATGTAACTGTTCCAACTCATGTTTCCAGTGAACGTTAGGCCAAGGAGCTTGAGAGACATACTCTCAGATAAAGAGTCGTTGGCCATTGCTATAGGTGGTAGAGAAGGTTTCTTGTAATTATTGAATGAAACCAGTTTTGTCTTGGTGGCATTGAACGTGACCATCCATTTTTGTCCCCATTCCACTACTGATTGGAGGTCATCCTCTAGTGTTTCTGCCATTACTTTAGATATATGTTCGTTTGTTTTCCTGTCGTGCCTGCTATAGAGTGTGGTGTCATCAGCATATATCCCCATCTCAGAGGCAATCTTGTCGGGGAGGTCATTTATGAATATCAGGAACAGCAGAGGTCCCAGGATAGATCCTTGGGGCACTCCCGCATTTATATCATATTGTTTAGATGTACGACCGTCGAGGACAACCTGGATTTTTCTCTTATCTAAGAAGGATTTAATTACGTTAAGTATTCTACCAGTGATACCGTAAGATCTAATCTTCCTGAGGAGACCCTCATGTCATACCCTGTCAAAAGCCTTAGATATATCTAGAGCTACCGCTCTGCCCTCTCCCACTTTGTCCAGTGAATGGTATATGCGTTCAGAGATTACAGTGAGGATGTCTGCCGTGGAACGGGCTTGTCTAAATCCATATTGACGGTCGGTCAGAAGTTTAGCATCTGTAAGGTGCTGGACTAGAGCATGGTTAATTAAGGTCTCAAATATTTTGGCAAAAAGTGGGAGGAGGCTAATAGGGCGATAATTTAATGGGTCAGTTCTTTCGCCAGAATTCTTGAATACTGGTACTACAGAAGCAGTTTTCCAACAGCTCGGAAAGCAAGATTCATTAAGGCATTTGTTGTAGAGTTTGGAGAGAACTGGAGCTACTTCGGCTGAGCACTTTTTTAATAGCACAGCTGGGATGAGGTCGGGTCCACATGCTTTGGAAGTGTCAAGGTTTTTTATGATAGCATGCACCTGAGCAGGGGTGATTTTCAGGTCGTCTAGCGTGGCGTCTGTCCGCATAGGAAATTGAGGTAGGGGGTGGTTTAGAGGGTCCAGTGTGGAGTTTGAGGCAAACCGACTGGCAAGCATGTTAGCCTTCTCGGTTGCTGAGCAAAGAACCTCGTGATTGTTGGTTAGTGGGGGAATTGTTGATTGCTCATTATTTACTACACTGTTGTAGATTTTCCAGAAGTCACGAGTTCCTAGTTTTTGTGCTTCGATGCGTTTTTTCGTGGTTTCCGTAAATTCCCTCTTAGCTGTCGCTATTTCTTTCTTAACGTTACTTCTAGCTTTTATGTACTTCTGTCTGTTTGAACTGGACTTATGTCGATTAAACCTGCGGAATGCATGCTGCCTTTGAGCAATGGCAGTTGTGCAAGTCGAAGTAAACCATTGGGGAGAGTGGGGCTTGCTATAGAATTTCCGCATGGGAACATGCGCTTCGATTGCAGTTTTGAACCATTCAGTGGTCTCGGTTGCACACTGTTCAGCAGGAAGAGAAAAAATATTTCCCCATGGGGCGTCTCTGATAAGATCTCTGATAGCTTCCCAGTCAGCCTTTTTATAATATCTCGTTGTTTTGAGCACTGGCTCTTCAGTTTTGGGTCTAGAGTTTAGGGCGATTTCAACCATTATCACCGCATGATCAGCGTTCCCAAGTGGGCTGTCGGCTTTCGTTACACAATCATCAGGAACTGTGGTCAAAAACAGATCTAATAGTGATGCGTGTTGTTCTTCCTGATCAGGGAAGCGGGTTGGAAAAGTAACAATTTGCGCTAGGGAGTGAGATACAGAGAAGCTATGAGTTGCGCTGCCTGCTGCATCTGTGTAAGTAGAGAATCCAAGCCAGTTTTTGTGATGGACATTAAAGTCGCCAAATACATGTACTTGGGCGCTAGTGTCGAAGGAGAGTGCTGTGTCTATGCTGTCAGATACTTTGTTTATTATGATGCAGTCTTGGGTCGAGGGAGAGCGGTAGAAAAAGTAAAAGTAGCTAATGTTGTGTTACATGATTAGTCTAAAGCACATAAAGGCTTGATCATCCGTTTCTAGGTTTGTTTCTCTAGTCAAGGGAAGGGTATTACGAATGTACACTCCAAGTCCGTGCATATGTCTGTCAGAGTCCTTACGGCAGAGTGGGAGATATCCAGGCATGTTAAAGTAGTTAGAGGGGATGGAGGCGTGTAGGTTAGTCTCACTTAGTGCTAAGATATCCGGGGTATTTGTTAGGAGAAATGCTTCAACATCAGCTAAATTAGTTCTAAGCCCACGGATATTTGTGAATGCAAGCCTCAAGGGAGGAGGCAAGTTGGATTTGTTTGACCCTAAGCCTGGTTTAAGCTTATTTTTAGATTGTACTGTCATCATGTTTTTTTTAACGAGTTTCAGTTGGGTTAGGGGAAACCGAACAGGAGGTTATGCAGAATATCACACATGCATCACAAGTAGACCATCAGCTGACCCTCCATCAACTAGGACTGTGGCCTCAGGAAAGCCCACCGGGGATGAGTGCAGGGTCCCTTTCCATGCGCGCCATGGCACTGCAAACATCCCGATATTATTCAACTGTTGATGGAGCAGCCGCTCTAAGCGCTACCAAAGAGTTAGGGCACCTGTACTACCAGTCGGAAACAGCAGCCAGTAACTGTCAATCCGGTACCCTCAACCCATCGGAGGAAGGTCAACCCAATCTAATTGCTCAGGCATATGTGGTACTCAAGCATTCTCAAGTGCCCAGCTTTAGGGGTGGGGTGTGTCGGGAGTGGGGAAACGGCGTTCATTGCCCTAGACAAGAAACAAGATCTACCACTGGGTGTTTCTGTCGAATCACTGTGATAGTATCTCTGCGCCTGACTAATAGGCAAAGAAGGAGTATGGAAGCCGGGCGATAGGCAGGACCTATCTACTCCTTAAGCATTTTAGGTTTGCAAACCGGTAATTTGATTGAGTCACCAGCTCTAGGAAGGTTGTCATCCAAGACTGAAGAGGCCTCCCTCCTCTTTGGTTTGGTTTCAGAGTTTTCCTTCTCCTAGACAGATGATCTGGAAAGATCTACTGGGTCCGTCACCACTGAGAGGGTTTGCTCCGCGCCTGGGTTCTAATCCAGGTATTTCTGCGACCCCGCGTGGTTAGTTAATGTTATTGGGTTAGTTTGTAGAGGTTATATCTGCTAAAATAGTTACACTCCTCAAAGTGGATTAGGGACATTGTTATTTCATTGTTACTGGATAAAGAGGTTGAGTAGAGCTCATGCAGTGTAAGCAACTATGATTGTAAGGAGGCTTGTTAGGAGGAGATAATGTGGTTTGAGGCTTTCTCTTTTGTATATATATATATTTTATTTTTTCCTTTTATTTTTATTTATTTATTTTTTATTCATCTGAGCTTGGGTCTAGTATAATATTAGAGTGTGAGTAGGTGTTAAGAATTGAACTACGAGTTGTGCCCAAGCTATATTTTAGATGATAGCAGGGCATGAGATGCGAGTGCAAATATAGTACGGGTAAAAACAGTAAGTTTTGAGTCATGTGTAATTTGGTAAATAGATATATGGGCTGGTTTTAGTAGGTAACCTGGTTAAAAAAGGCATTACTATGCTTCCATTTCCATTGTTACTGGGAGAGGGTATAGGTAAAAATTCGTGCTGTGAAAGCAGCTAAATTTGCTACAGTATTGGATTTGGGAGAGACGAGTTAATGTATGGTTAGATATAGTTTTGTAAGTTTAGGAATGGATGATTAGATATGGTTTAGTAGGTTTAGGATAAGGATAAAGTGTTAGGGTATGATTTACTTATTATTAGAAATTCTGATTTGGTGCCCAAACCGAATATTTAGTAAGACTGAAAGATAAGATATGCTCAGTATAGATACAAGAGAACATTTGATATGGAGTACAGTTATACCTGATAGATATAGGTTATTGCATATGTTGTAAATATAGTTAAATATAGATGGATGGATAAGTAGTAATGTATACGAATGCATGGAATTTTGGACACTTTGAGTAAGTTGCCTTTAGACTACAACGAAGGAGAATGACTTCGCCTTTCTCTTAATATCCGGAAGTTTTTATTTCAATGAGTACCGGTTTAGTTTGTGTAATGATTATTGCAATACTATCTCTTAATAAAGAGATATTAATGGTTGCTGTTCATTATAGATTACTTTAAGTCAATGTATAGGACTATGGCTAGTAAGTATTTACTTAGAAGCTTGGTTATGGGTTAGGAGTTTTAATCAGGGGCATACCTAGGAAATTTTGGTTGTTAATGGGTATCGATTTTCGAGTCTGTTAGGGTCAAGGGCGGAGAGCAAGGACCTCTCTAAGTTACGTGAAATGGATTAGGTTTAGTGGCAACTCGAGAAATAGAGCAGTTTGATTTGTTAGTGATCAGGAGAAAGAGAATTTAAGTAAAAAATAAAAAGGTTTGTCATGCAAAACAGACGATGCAGTCATCTTGGAGGTAAAGTATCTATAGGGGGTACTTAGTATACAACCAGCAGTATTTTTCAGTTTTGAGAGGAATTTTAGGTGCAATAGTTTCATGGTTTGTTGTACAAGTCCGTAGTCTAGGTCAGGGACGAAGCACTTCTAATATTGCAACTGGGTGTATCTAATTTTAAAAGTAGTTGAATAGAGTATTATGAGGTGTTCTACTTAGCTTAGGGATAGAAAGGAAATTTAAGGTAATATTCAGAGTGATATAAGCAATTTCATGAGGATCAGATATATGATCACTGGATGTTATGCTGCTCAGAAGAATTCTTGTATCTATTCAGAAGGATGTCTTGGTGATATAAGGTCTGATACATTAAGAGTCTGAGGATACATGAGGTTGTGAGCTGATGAGGATTCAGTACAGGCGATTATATATAGTTAACAAAGGTGGTTTAGTTAGTACGCACGTATTGTACATATAAGTATACTGCTTCAGTTCTATCCTCTATTGTAAAGGAAACCCCGTCTGCATTTCGATTGGCAATTTTGTCAAAAGAGGAAATTTAAAACAGCTTATCTAATTTTTCGTATTTTGATGAAATGATGGATCAAGAGCAAAGGTGTCCGGAAAGGAAATGGCAGTGTACAAGTAAGGGGGGGGGTCACTGATATCTTATTAGCGTTATTTTAATTGAGAAAATTAACATAAAAAAAAAAAAATCGCCTTGCGATGGCTGATTTATATTAAGTAACGTACTTAAATAAAGTTTTCATATCCTCTAAATAAATACGCATAATTTCTTCTTTTTTTTTTTTTTTTTTTTTTTTTAACCGAGTTTATCTTTACTATAGCATTGACTTATTTAAGTGAGATGGGTTTTGTAAACTGCGAAATGGACTATTTAAATGGAGAAAATTATCGGTTACAATATGCCTGGAAATGTAAAGAATATTTGCTTTAAATTTCATGCTAAACAGTTAAAGATTTTACTTATCTTTGGTTTTCTTTTCTTGGACACTCGAGACTAAAGACCAGGGTGGTCGTTTCTCTTGGCCCCGAAAGGTCAAATGGCATTTGTGGTACCAAGATGCTATCTAATTCAGTAGAGGACTGGGTAGGCTACTTTAGGGAGAGGGGGGGTCACTTGGTGAAAAGTTTTCCAATTGGCGGCGCGACGATGCTTCCTCGCTTGTGTATCGTTTTCAGAGATATTAATGTTAACAATTGAAATACGTGTTCCAAACAAATATGATGGAAATAAAATAATAGCATATATAACATAAAATAATAGCATATATAACGTAAAATAATAGCATATATAACGTACAAGGTGAAAAGCGGAAAAACTGAAAATGGAAATGTGCAGTTACTACAGCTTTCGAAAAGAATTTAAATCATATTCACCGTAAGGATTTGTTGAAATAAGTTAAACCGCCGTGAAGGAAAACCATCAATAAATTAACGAATGGTAGAGTTTCAGGTTTAACTCAATAAATCTAATTATTTATATACGTTTTTTTTTTAAATATATGCAATAATTGGACATGCAATAAGTCTGGATTTCTTACACGGTGGAAATGATTTTGAAATAAAGTTTTCATATCCTCTAAATAAATACGCATAATTTCTTTTTTTTTTTCTTTTTTCTTTTTTTTTTTTAACCGAGTTTATCTTTACTATAGCATTGACTTATTTAAGTGAGATGGGTTTTGTAAACTGCGAAATGGACTATTTAAATGGAGAAAATTATCGGTTACAATATGCCTGGAAATGTAAAGAATATTTGCTTTAAATTTCATGCTAAACAGTTAAAGATTTTACTTATCTTTGGTTTTCTTTTCTTGGACACTCGAGACTAAAGACCAGGGTGGTCGTTTCTCTTGGCCCCGAAAGGTTTTTAGTCAGACGGTCTATTTCTGATATAGGGAAAGATTTATTTTTTCTGGGGTTCTTGAAACCTAATTGATCCCAATATTTTTTTTTGGGGGGGTGGGATGATATTTTGAAAGAACATAATCTGACAGAAATTAAATTCGTAGCCTCGTAGGAGATGTCCTTTTCTCTTCCTTGCAACCTCTATCTCACAGAAGAGATGTTGCGAGTTTGTCTCTGATGTATCGTTATTTTCATGGAAGGTGTTCAACTGAGCTTCAATCTATGGTCCCCCCTCGCCAAACTTTCACAAGAAACACTCGTCTAGCTGTACACACTATCAATAATTCCCCCCACTCTTTATCTGTGCCTAAACCTAAACGTAGATTTCATGAACAAAGCTTCTTTCTTAGAACTGCACGCCTGTGGAATTGTCTTCCGTTTTCCTGCTTTCCGGCTGACTACAATATGGTTGTGTTCAAGTCTAACGTAAATAAGTTCTTGATGAGCCGTTCTATATAAGTTATCAAATTAACCAAATTTTCATTACTAATGATTACTATATTGTCCAATGTCTACTGTACACTCTTTAACCCTTATCCTTGAGTGGCCTCTTGGCCTTGATAAGTGGTGATGCCTACGTAAAAAAAAAAAAAATATGAATCAAATTTATTTAAATGAAACACAGGAATATAGAGTTGCTGGACCGGCTGATTTTGATCCAAAACACAATATGATATCTTGAAGTTCCACACTTACCTGTGCGTTTCTAATGCAAGACGAGAACGCCACAAAAGCTGCTTGGTAACTGACTTGTCTTTGGTGTAATATTCTCTGGCCAGAAATCATTAGTCCTCGATTACACAGGTCAATTGGATGTTAATCGGCCGTGTATTAATATACCGACCAAATTACGACTTGATTTAACAGAAGATATTGTATGTACATATAAACAAAACTAGATCTCTCATGCAGTTGTTACAAAATAATATTGACATACTAATGCATTCACTTTCACATAATTATATGTGTGTGTGTAAGTAAGGTATATATCTTACATATTTGTATGTACATGACAGGATTCATTCCTAAATTAAGTGATCATTATGAATTTTGGGACACAGTTTTTGGATATAAGGATTCGCAATGTGGGCTATGATTAATTTAATTTCATGTTATCGAAGTAAAAGACAGGGTATAAGCCCTTCGTGAAAATTCAGATACTCCAAATTTTTTAAAAATTTTAACAAGTATTAGATATCAATGTATAAATATTTTAGTCATAATAATAAGTTTCTTACTTAAATATTTTAAAGAAAATTTAGGGGGAATGATATGGGCACGACCTCTCATTTGATTATTGAACTGAATTTGGTGCATAGTCATTGCACATGAATTAAGCAAGAATAAAAATCATGTTATGTACTTAGATAAAAAAAGGGGAATAGGGGTTATAGACATGAGGTTTAATGGCATATCTTGATTTGAATGGTATTCCTATGCACGTTTAAATTGAATTTTGAACACGTTTAAATTGAAGATTGAACACGTAATTGAAGAAGGAAAACTTTATTGAAATGTTATATTATACAGAACTTATATTGAACAAAACTGATGTAAGATTGATTATAATGTAAAATTTATATTGTATTAATAAGTAAGCTTTAAGCTACAACACTCATTCCGACGTTATGTGTTATCGTTATGTGTTAGTTCGTGTTTATCTGTTACACCTCTGCATTGCATTGCCTTCTACAAAATATTATATATATATATATATATATATATATATATATATATACAGACTGTCCCAATAAAATGTATACACTCTTTAAATTATCTCAACTTGCTACATGACTATGCCATTCAAAGTTTTCAAGAGATGTTTAGGAATAAAGAATGGTACTTTCAGTAGGATGAACCACAGCGCCACTATCATCATGATGTAACAGCCTACCTTTATGGTCACTTGCCAAACAGATGGGTAGGACAAAGAGTAAATATTGAGTACCATCCACGATCAGCGGATTTAACCCCCATGAATTTTTTTTGGAGGAGTGAGGAGGCATTTTAAACACAAGGTTCATACCAAAAATAAAAAACCAAAAAAAAACAGCTGCCATGACTGAGTTGAAAGCAACCATTGAAAGAAGATGTGCGAGCATCCGAACTGAATTGATAATGGACGTTTTTGGATTCGATCAGTGAGCATTGTCAGCTGTTTCTTGACCACAATGGCCAATAACTTGAACACATTCTAGAATTAGCTGGTTTCTACATTTGTTAACAGTATTTTGATGAATGAAACTTTTCTTTATCATAATACATTTTGATTTTATAAAGAGTGTATACATTTTATTGGGACACCCTTTATGTATAATATGTGTGTATGTATGTTCATTTAACTAGTTATCTGATCTTTCTCCCTGAAGAAGCATTGTTTGCAATTTTTATATTCTGTGGGAACATACATTTAAATTTTACTTTTTCACTTAATACATATTTGTATGTGGGATGTTTTATTTGCTAGTGTAGATAGCACAGAATTTTTAGAGGATTGATTGAAGCATTTTATCAATTTTCTTTATTGTACGTATCTTAAAGATGTTCGAAATAAAATATAAAAATATGGGAAGAAAAATGCCCGTTTTTTTTTGTTTGTTTTTTTTTCAAATACACGTTTGCTGGAGCAATAAACATTTAAGAAAAATTAAATAAGATGGTCCATTGAAAATATTTTACCTGCAGTTCTGCTCTTATTTCCCAAAAATTTAAAGAAAAAAAATATTCATGCTAGCAAGATGCGATAATTGAGGAGGTATAATATTTATTGCGCTGTCAAATGCTGATATCTGAATGCTTTGTAAATCGGAAATACAGCTGCTTTTCAAGCTTTAATTTATAATGAGATCGATGTAAATGGTTTTCTGTAAGAATATACTCTTATTTCCGCATGCATCGTTTTTTTTTTTTAATCTAAAATATGAAAGTGAAAGAACAAGTACATGAAAATCTTAAAGTGGAAGCAACCTAATCTAAATATTAACTTTGGGTAATATACATATTTGTGATGAATATGTTTTCTATAAGCGAAATATGTATTCATATGCATGGATTCAACTTTATACAAAGAACAAACAAATTAATGTGTGTATATCTCTGAATCGTTTTATATACATATATATATGCGCATGCTTTTGCATAGTTGTTTAAATCGAACTATGCTGTTTTCATTTCAGAAACATTTTATTTCTTTCTGTTTTTTTTCAATTTTTTCTCCATTAATGATACCCTCTTCTCTATCTGATTGATATGAATATGCTAGTGAGTAATTGAAGACTTAGGAGATGGCATTCAAAGGTGACCTGGCAGTAGTATCATTCACATGTAGTTGATCTCTTACTATGGATTCTGGATTTGCTAGTCATATCGTGTGACCTAGCTCAAAGTAAGTAAAAATGGTCTAGTCAAAGATGTTGTATTTGCTCAATCAGACCAGGATGATAGCAAGTATATGGATAGATGAGCCCCTTAACCTTCTGGGATTGTGGGAGAGCTGCATTATTTCATGTAATGTGTCTTGATCAAGAATAGCCTGGCAGCGCCCATCTCTGTCCAGGCTCTAAGCACATATAGTACTTAGTATTACTAAATTTTTTAGCATTGACTAGGCTCAACATTGCTTAACTTAACAAGTATATAGAAGTACTGGAATTTATTCATTTTGTTATAGGAAAAAAAATCAGTGAAACAATGTTTATTTAAATGTTACCTTTGTCAAATTTTATGTGCTATTCAGAAATTCCTGTAGCGTCAGTTTTCCTACGACTGTATGAGACACCAACTTTTCCGGGTTTTTTTTTTTTTGTTTGTTTTTTTGTTCAATTTGTATTGCAATCAGAAATCTGAATACAATTTTTGACATTTTTTGTTTTTTTTGTTGGGTGATTATCATTGATATGCAACAAAAAAAAAAGTTTTTGACCTAAATTGTCAAAGAAATGCTGAGTCTCATCTTATTTGGATGATTATGAAAATTAAATTCTTCAAGAATCGACCACAGAGAGAACGGATAAAGATTCGAATAGTTTTGATCGTGTCTGCTGTGTTTTGTAAATTCTTCAATTACTACGAATCGTTTCCTTTCTTTTTCCATCGTCTCTCATTTTTGTGCATTTCTAATGACCTGCTAACAATGTTAACCGATTATCATGGGATGTTTGAATGGAGAAATCAAAAAGTAGGTCATGTGAAAATTCACTGAACATTAAAGTTTGAGACGTTGATTATTATCTTGTAAACTCAGGCGGTCTAATCGATTGATACCACAAATAAACTAGAATGTTGTCTGCCAGTCTCCTCATTAGAAGGAACTTTCGATGTTCTGCTGACAACAGATTATTGTTCATCATGAAACCTCTTATTAATGATCAAACTTTCGTTTTGTTTTTGTTTTTTCAAGAAGGAAACTTGAACAAAAATTAACTCTTATTCAAATGAGATCAAAAAATTTAATGCAAATATTAAAAATAGCAATTATCTGTCAAGATATATCCAGTATTTATGTTTCAGAATTTTTTAGATATGGATCGATACTTCTGCTTATTAAGATTACTATTCTCGTTTCGTTTGTTATTTTCACAACATTTTGACCGCTCTAACCTCTGATCTCTTTCAAGTGTATATTTTTCGCACTTGAGAATTCCAAATTTTTATTTATTCCTCACCGATATATTGTTCTCATTCTGTTAGGCATTTTTTTAAAAATGATCTTCTTAGTAAGGATTGAACCATCAACCACTTTAAGGTTATCATTTTAAATGGAGTGTTAGTCAACACTTTTAACTATTATGTCACATTCCGTGTAGACAATTCTTATATTAATTTTGTGGCCTTAAAACTTAAACTAGTTTAGATTAAAATTTTTAACTTTCATCCATTCTCAAAGAAGGCACATTGCCACTAAAGCATAAAGTGCTACTGTCGTGAAGTCAGATTTATAGGGGCAACATGGATGGGAAGTTTAACAGCTAACATTACATTCAAATTTCTGCACATTGGTATTGTCAGGTAAACACAGAACAGGTACGGATTTCCAATGACAAGGAGGAAAGACGATAAGAAAAAATCTTCCAATATAACTGAACGAGAGAACAATCTGTAGTACTTATAAAACACAAGGGATACAACTCTATATCGATGTGACAGTGGCTTGAATAAGGCAGACAGTATGGAACCTATTAGTTAAGAATTTTATTTTCTTTCAAAGAGAGAAATGCAAGTGGCTGGTGCACCATCCCAGATGTAACAGCCGTACTCAATGCAAGGATGAATGGTGACTGTAGACATATAGGATACTGGCAGATGTGAGAAATATTTTAGCCCAGTAAAGGGAGCCTATATTTTTTTTCAATAGCCTTGGCAAGCTTTTTTACGTACTTGTTTCATTTCATGTCACCTAAGAATATCGGGCTAAGAAGTTTGAATCTTAGACTCCGGAAGGATACTGTTGGCTATGACAATGAGTGATTGGACAGGTTTCTTACAATTGTTAAGGCAAAGAAATTTTGTCTTGGTAGTATGAATGTTATCACCCATTTTTGGTACTATTTTTAAATGGACAGAGAGATTAATAAATATAGGGTTGACATTTTTATACGTGTGTGTGTGTATATAGTTTTTATGGCCCAAATTGAAACAAATCCACTTTTGGGAGTTGAGAAGACATTATATATACCTATGTGGAAATATATACGTCATTCACAGACAGACTGTTTAGCTGTATTGTAGCTTTTCATTGTAGCTATAGATGCGTGCACTTCAGGTTGAGATTGAAACTCTGTCATTTTTGGAAATTGAGTGTATATCCACTATATCATTGTCACAAGTGAGGAAGTGAGAATCTTATTGTTTATATAAACAATAGCAGAAGTCAAAAGTGCTGTATTCGTTTTTATGGAGAGATATGCATTATCGCTAATGACAGCTGACAATTTCAAAAGTGCTCCACTTATGTGCATATATATATATATATATATATATATATATATATATATATATATATATAATTTAGACAAATATTATTGAATAGCACGTTGTTATTCTGTTTGACAATTTTCCTTTTCATCTTTTCCAATCTTCGAATAGTCCTTTTTGTTTTCTTCTCGAAATTGTGTAAGTTGGATCCATAATCGCGAGCGCTTTCGACAGAAGTGCTTCTATCATCCTCAGGCATATTGTAGAAATAAATGTAGAATTTTTTTCCCCCCTTTTTTTTTTTTTTAAATTACATGTATAAAAATCGTATATATGCTATTTAATAATATTTGTCTAGACGAGAAGATGCTGCCTAAATATACACAATATAAACATATATATATATATTTTTTTGTTTTATTTTACTTCAGTCGAAGTTCTCAGAAATCAAGGGGCCCACGACCTGGGGCTGACACTTGAAGTCTATATGAATTCGAATGTTCCATTAAAGTTCTTTATTCGAATGTTCCATTAAAGTTCTTTATCTCTCAAGCACTGAGTTAGTAAAGAAATTGAGAACATAATTTTCTTCTCCCCAATTAACCATTTTTGTACATTGTAGTATATCTTTTATGTTGGTCTCATGGTCTTACTGGATTCCAGGACAAGAATTTATCTAGTCTGGTGGAGTATCCAGTTTCGTGCTATTACTTGAGGTAATATCACTTGGAGAAGGTGCACCGTTCCTCGGAAAAGCTGTGGGGTAGCCGTAGTGAGGAGATCTTATTTGGGCTGCGAATACTATGTGATTTTGAATATTTGGTCAGGGTTTACTTCTATGGAAAAGTATCCTCATGCCAGATTGTTCTGACAAACCCCTGTACAGAGAGACCTTAGACACTCGAGGATAGTGTCTAGTAGGCATTCAAGGTTTCATATATATATATGTGTGTGTGTGTGTGTGTGTGTGTTGGAACGATTGATCAGAAGTGGAATAAGGAATGGAAAAAATCGGGACTTTGAGGTATTGGAATCAGTATCGGAATTAGAAAAATCTGTGCCCATATTCCGATGCTAAAAACGATTCCTTTAATCATCTTTTTTTATTTTATTTTTCCACTGCTGGTAGCAAAAATACAATAAAAATATTTATTGATTTAAACTTCCAGTAAAACTAAAATCTATAGATCACCCCACCACACAAGTGTGTTTTTACGAAAATTTAATAACGACCTTATAGTTAAATATTTAGATTTATAAAGAATCAGAATCAGTAATTGTATCGGAATCAGGAAAACTAAATAATCTGCCCATCACTAATATAGATAGTAATCTGCATACTGTTTTGTTGTATCATAGTTCTTTAGTGTGGTTAGATATCAAGCGCTATATATGCATAGTTTATACATTGCATACAACGATGGTGATCTAAGGAGAAAAGATAAGAGATGAATCATAATTGGCCGGTAAGATGGGAATTGCTCAGTGCAGAATTGTTAATGAATTGTTCTCTGCTCGTTTTTCTGTTTCGATCATTGTTAATTACCATTAACACAGACATTGTGTCCAAAATGTTAATTTCATTTTTGTGGTACAATATTCGATTAAAATATATATATATATATATATATTTTATATATATCCACAGATACACACACACACACACATATATGTGTGTGGAGATATATATATATACGTGAAATGAAATACTGAAATGCCATAGGAATACAGATTGTATAATACTGTAAACATAGTCCAAATAACTATTAGTATCAACATTTATAAGATGATCCCAACCAGATAAAGAAAACTCAATATGCGATATAGAGCAATGATCTAAATAGAAATTCCGAGTTAAATTATGTAGAATTACTACAAAATTTATTGCTTGACAAAAAGTACAAATAATTAATAAAGTTTTTTTTCCTTAGGCGTACAAGATATAAGGATACAAGAAGAGTTGTAATATCCAAAGCAATTAATACTGGTATATTCCAGAATCAATTGTGGGTTTTAAGAATTATATATATATATATATATACTAGCAATACCTGCTAACCGGCGTTGTTCGGTGGAAGCGTGCCTCCTCTCGAAAAAATTAAAGTAAGGTTGTTGTTGCTGCCCAGCCTCCAACCTCCTCATGTTAAGAACGGCCTTCGGAATAGACAACCCTTACTCTTCATGGTAAGAACGACTACCGGAATGTTAAGAATGGGTAGAAAGATGTGGTGTAGTAAGGATATTGAACAACCTCTAGCCGGTGGTTCCAACTGAGATTTTAAAAACCCGCTAGATCAAAGAAAAGAAATTCTAGATAATCACTAGATTTTTAATTTTTGTCTGAAATTTTCAAAAACCGCTACTACAAAATCAAAAACTGTTACTACAAAATCCAAAAATCTTCCAAAAACAAAAACTTCAGATTTTAACTTCCGACCCTACATAAGAATATGAATATATAAAATATCCAATATAAAAATGTTCCGTGTTTTTCACTATATATTTTTTAGAATTATATTGAAGCGGTTAGCTACCCAGAAGGCTTTCACATTTAATCAGCTAGTTTTACATAATTTTCGGAGAGGGTATATTTTATTTTGCAAGAAATAAATCATATAATAAAACAGTGGTTATAATAAGATTAAATTGAAATATATTAAAAAGTGAACATCACAATAATGGCGTACCTAAATATTGAATATTGCCGAATAAATTCTCTATAAATATAGGATGAATTAATATTTGCAAAATAAAATTTTGTACAAAAATCTGCAAAACATGAGCACCAGATTTTTTTACCCATTCAAAAGGGGACATCGAGAAACTGAAAGAGCAATAGATATGCACTCCATGAAAGATTTGATGAGAAAGAAATACCAAGAAGTTTCCTCAAGAGCAAAGCCATCTATGGGAATCTCAGAAAGAAAAGGGACACACCTACGATTGAAAGACACAAGCTAGGTTCTAAACAGGTTTAAACGAAACAAGATATTTTTTATCCCAATCTACGACTGAACCGGCATGTGACAACTGATCGAAGGGAGATATGCAAGAAGCAACACCAGAATAGAGAGTAGTATCATCAGCATAGATATTAATTTTCTGAACAATATTCTCTGGAAGATTATTGATATAAAGAAGAAACAGAGCCTAGAATAAAGCCACAAGGAATACCAGCATTGATAGAAAAATAGAATGAAGAGACAGTATCCAGAGTTACTTGCAATCTTTAGTCAGGAAGGAAAGACTTAATTAAAACCAACACAAAATCAAGTATCTGCAGAATGTCTTCTTGGTTCCTCCTCTTCTCTTTTCTCTCTCCCAACAATCGAACACAGCATATAATAACAAAACTCTAAAGCACGTCTGACAGCACTGACTTCTGCCAACAGTCTGCCCCTCCTCTTAACAATACAGGCTTTTTATATCGCAAAATCGTTCACCTCTATTTGCATATTCTTCTAACTCACGTGATCACTACTCTATAAATACGAGTCTTGACCGTTTCTTTTCTTTCTTTTTATTTATTTTCGGTGACCGACCCGCATGTGGTCTATCCAGGTAAGTCACGCATTTCTCCACACTCCCCCCTGATCTCATGATCACAAACAGGACATGCGGGCAATTGTCGTTGGCGGGTACTCCTTCGAAGAATTGGGGGCAGCACTTCCTCATTGCTGTTTTCTTCATTACCACCATCATTACTACCAGTCTGTTCCATTATCCCGTCTCGTGGTTCCATAGGCGGTGTCTCACAATCAGGGCAGGGGGGCAGTATTCGTCTCTGTTGGGTACTTCTCCGAAGAATCGGAGGCGTCATCTCCTCGGTATGCTCCATCATCCCTTCTCGCGGGGTTTCGCAATCACGGGGGGTGGGCAGTATTCGTCTCTGTCGAGTATTTCAATGAGGCATTACTTCCTTGTGTCCATCGCTCTCCTCACTATTGTCATCAGTATGTCCCATCATTCCCTCGTCTGGTTCTGTTGGTGGTGTTTCTATGCTCACCTGAAGGGGCAATAAGTGATCAGGATCATCTCTGAACGGTGTGTGATCCTCCTCATTGTCCTCAGAATCAGAAGAGGTATAACAAGGGCGGATATCTTTTACGTGACGTGGTATGCATCCAATCAACATGGTCTGAGGACTTATGATTTCGTCTATTTTTCCCCGGAAAAATTTCGTAGTGCACCCAGCATTCGGGGGTTTTATCCAAACAAGGTCTCCCACCTGATATGGTGTATTGACAACACTCACCACTGATGGTATGGCATCAACTCCTTTCACACGCTGTTCATATTGGTAAATCCCATTGGCTGGTGCAGTTGCTGATGTTGCATTGTCCTTGGGTGTTATATTATACCAGTACACAGCTTCTGGAATAGAGCACTGCGTCCTGGCTGCAATTCTTTTGATGGTGCGGTGACACCGTTCTGCTATACCATTACCCTCGGGATAATATGCACACCGATAATGCATTTTAATCCCCCATTCGTGCACGAATTTCTGAAATTCTTGACATCGAAATGTGGCGGCATTATCAGTCAGAATTTCAATCGGGGCACCACGTTCAAAAAAGACGGCTCTCAACTGTTGTATAATGCTGGCTGCATCCTGTCGTGTCAACAGGCGCCATATTGTGAAACGCGTCGGGCCACAATCCATCATGGTCAAAAAATGTTTGTCCCCATAATGTGTTATGTCCATCCCTACTCGCTGCCAGTTGCCCTCCACCTCGAGCTTCCCTTTTTGCCATTGGGATGGTGCCGGATCAATTCTCTGACACTCTTCACACGAACATATGGCTGCTTTCACTGATGCTTTTGTAGTTGCAGGGAATACTCTTCGGACAAAATATGCAGTCCTCTGAATTCCAGGATGTCCAATCTGCTGGTGTATCATACGGATATGGTCAGGTGTTGATTGATCCGTTACAGTCGCGCATGTTTGTTGTTGAAGATCGGATCCCTGCCTCATTGCATCGATCCACCTCTTTGGTACTCGAGTCAAGCTATCAGCCAAATTCTGCATCGACGAGACTAACGTAATGTCTACCTGCAAGCTGTATTCGTCAACTAGACGCTTAATTATTGCTAGTCTCCTTCGTACTAGCATTTCACTTGCAGCTCTAGTCTTAACTCGAGCCTTTCCAGTCAAGGTGTCGGTTAACCAATGGTAAACACACAATGAGTCGGTGGAGATGCACAACATTAGTCTGCCATTGCAATGCGAGATTAAGACCTTTTAATGTGGCATCAAGTTCTGCCAAATTTATATGTTGGGCATCATTTTTCGGACGAAGCCAGCTCGCATCTTCCACAACAACACCTAGTTGCTCCAACACGACACCTGTAGCCAACGAACTTGCGTCAACCCATGCATTTAGTTCGTTTCCAGACACTTGCCACTCACCCCGGGCAGGGTAATTCCTATGCACTCTGGACAACATTTCAGCCATCATTTGTTGGAGAGAATCATCATCCGCAACATCGTCCCATCCTTTTGTTACTGTAGTCACTCGTCTTTTCACCACTCCTGTTGCCGATCGGAGCCATCCACAGACAGGTAGATGTCCTACCAATTTACCACAGATAGAAAACACAGTACGTCTTGTTAATACATTGGGTAACTTTGGAAGTGGGCTCTCTCGTTTCCATCCAACGTATTGCCCTCCTCCCAGACCTCGAGGCCTAGCACGGGCACTCCATCCTTTAGACGCTTAGGGTCTTTGCTTATTAACCCAAACGCTTTCAGTTTTATTCGAACTGCATCCGCAGACATTATGTCCTCATTAACATAGATGTCATCTATGTAGGCTGAAGCAGCTTTTGCTGTGGTCTCATCCTGCATCAAAACAGTTTTAATAATGGTTGTCATAATCAAGGGTGTTACGTTTAGGCCAAAACCCAAACGTGTCAAACAATATAGTTTTCCCTTGAGTAGTACTGTCTGAAACGGCCATAATGACTCATGGACACGTATCTGCAGGTAGGCCCTCTTTAGATCCAGAAGTGCTACATTACTCCCTTTTTGACGCCACTCTCTTAGTTTAACAGTGCACACATCTGCGTTTCCGGTAAACGACACAACATGCCGATTCAACTCTCGGTAATCCATTACGGGACGAATTTTTTCTTTGGTAGGTTGCTCAACAGCCATGAGCGGAATTAATCCCTTGGGTGGTCCCAGACGTTCCTGTGGGTATGGTATTAACCAACCGTTGTCAATCCACATCTGAAGTTCTTCTTCATATGCGGCCCTATTCTTGGTAGAAACTGCATACTCTGGAATCGTGTTGCACAGCCGATCTGGTTCCTGGCCAATGGCCCATTTCCACTTTGCAGTTCACACCCTTTCGTTGTCATCAAATGTAGCACAGAAGTCCTTTTCTTCAATCGACATGGCTGCACAGACGTCTTTCCCTTCTCCAAGACTGATACCTCTAGCTGCTGTGATTGTAACGCCTCCTAGTGCTTGTATTGCATCAATTCCAAGCAACATGTCGTAGCCAAGGGGTTTCTCCTGCATCACCAGAACGTCAACTTTAGCTATGTCACCCTTCTCAGTACAGATTGTGACTGTCCCTTCACCACAACATACCCGTGATAAGCCATTGATGGTCATAACGCCGACTGGGTTCCTCCGCCACACCGGACAGCAATGGGCACTAACTATAGACCGGGAACACCCCGTGTCTATAAGTGCTGAACACTGCACATCATCAAGTTTAACGCTAATGACAGGCAATCCTGTGTTTATTGGTTGGCAGGGGGCAAGGGTAGCGATAGTACCTTGCCCCCAACTTTGTTTCCCGAACAGTTGCGAGATATGTGCCCAAACTTATTGCAGCGATAGCATTGCACTGGTCTCTTTGATTGTGGATATACACCTCTCCTATCACTCCGGCACTCTTTAGCAAAATGATTGGCCTCCCCACATTTATAGCACACTGGGGTGGCATGCTTATTACTATCTGGAAGAGAGTCCACATTGCCTCCATGTCGAAAACGAGCTGCTGCTGCAATTGGTTCCTGTTCCTTACAGATGTTTCGAGCTCGGGCCAATAACTCATCAGTTGACAATTCATCGATTATTGATGATGCCCGCAACAGTTTACTGACCTCCTCGGGTAGGCCTACCAAAAAAGCACAGCTTAATATAATACCCCACCAAACGGTACAGATAATTTTCGCAGGTCGGCTAGGTACACGTCGACTGTTTCCTTGGGTTGAAGTGTCCGGCTCGTGAACTGTTGCCACGCAACAAATGGATCTGTACCAAACGCTGTATACAGGCTCTGCTTGATTTCATCCCAGTCTGGTTCATCCCCGAGTTGTTGGTAGACTGCATAGGCCCCTCCGGTTAGCCTCAAAGGAATAACTGTGGCTGGTTCTTTAATTTTGCACAGTTTACAGATTTTCTCTGCCTTTTCAATCCATTCGACGACAGCCGGTCCAGTGGTAGATCCGTCGAACTCGGGTAGTAAGCGAATGTCGAATCTGTCCATTGTTAGTCACCGCACGCCAAGTGCCGAAATAGCTTAAAACCAACACAAAGTCAAGTATCTGCAGAATGTCTTCTTGGTTCCTCCTCTTCTCTTTTCTCTCTCCCAACAATCGAACACAGCATATAATAACAAAACTCTAAAGCACGTCTGACAGCACTGACTTCTGCCAACAGTCTGCCCCTCCTCTTAACAACACAGGCTTTTTATATCGCAAAATCGTTCACCTCTATTTGCATATTCTTCTAACTCACGTGATCACTACTCTATAAATAAGAGTCTTGACCGTTTCTTTTCTTTCTTTTTATTTATTTTCGGTGACCGACCCGCACGTGGTCTATCCAGGTAAGTCACGCATTTCTCCACAGTCAGGAAGGAAAGACTTAATTAGTGTCAAAAACCACCAGTACCATAACCCTTAAGTTCATGTAGAAGACCAGAATGCCACACTCTGTCAAAGACCTTCGAAACGTTGAGTGCAATGACCCTATCTTTTCCTGAATTATTCATAAACTGACAGATCCACTCGGTTAGAACAATTAAAAGATCAGCAGTTGAATGAAAACCACAAAAGCTATGCTGAACATTACTAAAGAGGCCCAGATTTTCTAGAAAATAAACAAGCTTATCGTTGACTAACCTTTCAAAAACTTTGCTTATTACAAAGATGAGCCTAACAGGCACTCATCTGACATATGCACAACATGTCTAGTCCAACTAACCTAGGACTTTTGAAGTCAGATGAAGATAGATGGTAGTTTGACTCTTTCCAAAACATCAATGTCAGGGATCTTGTTTTGCCATTTGATGTGCATGATTTTTCTGAGATAGGTTACGCGAAAGTGATTAAGTTTTTTGTATGTCTGACATAGATAGTGAAGAGAAATAATCAAACGATTAAACACGTGTGCATACCTCGCTTGCTTCAATCTTTATACTCCATAGTAAAAAATAACCAGAGCCATGGATTGTTAGCTTAGAGTAAAATCTGAATGAGACGTTCTCTTTTATTTACATTGGAAGAAAAAAAAAGTACAAAGGGAGATAATCCCTACATAATTTTCTTGGAACAAGAGCAGATAACTCTTTTAGACTGTCGGACATTGATATTTTTAACAATCCTCTGACAATTGCTGACAGTCTAAATTTCCAGTTCTTTAAGACCTAACAGTTGCCTGAGCTTCACAAACTGTGTGATCACAAGTCCTTTTGTTAATATGTCTGCTACCATGTCTTTACTCTGACAGTACTCCAGTTTAACTGTGTTCTTTTCCACCTGCTCTCGAATATAGTGGAATTTAATGCCAACATGTTTGGCCCTTCCATGATGCTGTGGATTCTTTGCCATACATATTGTTGACTAATTATCCTTGTAGATAAGTGTTGGTGTAACTGAGGTTCTTAATAAAGCACCTTGAAGGCGCTGCATCCAAACATCCTCTTGTGCCGCACTAATGCCATGTATTCAGCTTCAGCTGTTGACAATGCAACACAAGTTTGCCTTTTACTTCTCCAGCTGACAGCAGCTCCACTTAATTTAAACAAATAACCAGATGTTGATCTGTGATCATCTAAATCATCAGCCCAGTCTGCATCTGAGTACCCCTCGAGATTGTTAGCTTTCTCCTTGTCATACAATAAACCGTATCTTCGTGTACCATTTAAATAACAAAAGATATGCTTTACAGACTTCCAGTGTTCCATTGTAAGCTGAGAGCAGAATCATGCAGCATTTCCAACAGCATAAGCAATATCAAGTCGTGTCCTTGTTGACTTCCAACTGCTGATTGATATAATTCTTTATTGACCAGATTACTTACTTCAGTTGCCTTCATTAATTTTGCCCCAGCATCAATTGGAGTTGATACAGGTTTTGAATTTTCCATCTGGAATTTTTTAATGACTTCTGCTGTATATGCTGGTTGTTCCACCTCCTGCAAGTTGTCATCATCATCATAGCTGTCTTGATATTCAATTTCTACTGGAGATGGGTTTGCTACTTCCTTTTCCTCCTGTTCAGCTATTGAACCTGTTTCATTAAATATGACATCTCTACTATGGAATACTCTAGATTTTCTGGTATCATAGAGTCTGTACCCCTTTACGCCAATACCATAGCCAAGAAATATGCATTTCTTTGCTTTAGAATCCATTTTAAATCTTTCATCTTTTGGTACATGGACAAAAGCATTGCATCCAAAAATGAGTAAATGTTTCACATTAGGTTTGCGACCCTTCAATACTTCATATGGCGTAATACCCTGTACAGCAGTTGTTGGGCTCTGGTTTCGAATATATGAAGCTGTGGATAAGGCCTCTTCCCAAAATTTCTTAGGTAGCTTCGAATCTGATAACATTGCTCACACTGTTTCCACTAATGTTCGATTCGTTCTTTCGGCTACGCCATTTTGCTCTGGTATTGGTGTGACGAGCGGAAGAAATAACACTCAAGTTATGGAATTATAAGCTATTTCGGCTTTCGGTGTGCGGTGACTCGAAAGGCAGAAAATGGACAGATTCGACTTTTGCTTGATACCTGAGTTTGATGGATCTACCACTGGACCGTCTGTCGTTGAATGGGTGGAAAAGGCTGAAAAGATCTGTACACTGGGCAGAATTAAAGAACCAGCCACAGTCATTCCTTTGAGGTTAACTGGAGGGACCTATGCAGTCTACCAGCAACTCGAGGATGAACCAGACTGGGATACAATCAAACGCAGCCTGTATACAGCGTTTGGTACAGATCCGTTGGTTGCATGGCAACAGTTCACTAGCTGGCGACTTCACCCCAAGGAAACCGTTGATGTGTACCTAGCAGACCTACGAAAGTTGTCGGTACCATTTGGTGGGGTTAACGATAAGATATTAAGATGTGCCTTTTTAGTAGGCTTACCTGAGAAGGTCAGCAAACTGTTGCGGGCATCGTCACGAATTGATGAATTGACAACAGACGAGTTATTAGCCCGAGCTCAAAACATCTGTAAGGAACAGGAGCCAATTGCAGTAGCAACTAGTATTCAACATGCAACAGTCGAACCGCATGGAAGCAATGTAGATTCTCTCCCAGGTAGTTATAAGCGTGTAGGCCCAGTGTGCTATAAATGTGGGGAGGACAATCATTTTGCTAAGGATTGCCGGAGTGATAGGAGGTGTGTATATCCACGAGCACAGATACAATGCTATCGCTGCAATAAGTATGGGCACATATCTCGCAACTGTTCGGGAAACGACATTGGGGGCAAGGTACTATCGCCACCCTTGCCCCTTGCCAACCAATAAACACAGGATTACCAGTCATTAATGTTAAAATTGACGATGTGCAGTGTTCAGCACTCATAGACACAGGTTGTTCCCGGTCTATAGTTAGTGTACATTACTGTCAGATGTGGCGGGAGCAACCAGTCAGTATTATGACGATCAATGGTTTATCCCAAGCATGTTGTGGTGAAGGGACGATCACAATCTGTATGAGAAGGGTGACACAGCCAAAGTTGATGTTCTGGTGATGCAAGAAAAACCTCTTGGCTATGACATGTTGATTGGAATTGATGCAATACAAGCACTAGGAGGCGTCATAATCACAGCAACTGGAGGTGTAATGCTTGGAGAAGGAAAAGAAGTCTGTGCAGCCATGTCTATTGAAGAAAAGGACTTCTGTGCTACGTTTGATGACAATGAAAAGGCGTGGACTGCTAAGTGTAAATAGACTATGAGCCAGGCACCAGATCGGCTGTGCAACACCATTCCAGAGTATGTAATTTCCACAAAGAATAGGGCTGCATATGAAGAACTTCAGATGTAGATTGATAACGGATTGTTAATACCGTACCCACAGGAACGTCTGGACAACCCAAAGGATTAATTCTGCTCATGGCTGTTGAACAACCTACTAAAGACAAAATTTGGCCCGTAATGGATTACCGAGAATTGAATCAACATGTTGATGCTTTCACTGGAAACGCAGATGTGTGTGCTGCTAAATTAAGAGAGTGGTGTCAGAAAGGGAGTAATGTAGCACTGCTGGATTTAAAGAGAGCCTACCTGCAGATACGTGTCCATGAGTCATTATGGCCATTTCAGACAGTGATAATCAAGGGAAAACGATATTGTTTGACACGTTTAGGCCTAAACCTAAACGTAACACCCTTAATTATGACAACTATTATTAAAACTGTTTTGATGCAAGATGAGACCACAGCAAAAGCTGCTTCAGCTTATATTGATGACATCTACGTTAATGAGGATATAATGTCTGCAGATGTGGTTCGAGCAAAACTGGAATCGTTTGGGTTAATAAGCAAAGACCCTAAGTGCCTAAAGGACGGGGTGCCTGTGTTAGGCCTAGAGGTCTGAGAAGGTCAGTACGTTGCAATGGAAGTGAGGGAGCGCAATTCCAGAGTTACCCAGTGTATTGACAAAACGCATTGTGTTTTCTATTTGTGGTAAATTAGTAGGACCTACCTGTCTGTGGATGGCTCCGATAGGCAACAGGAGTGGTGAAAAGACGAGTAACTGTAGTAATCAAAGGATGGGACGACATGGTGGATGATGATTCTCTCCAGCAAATGATGGCTGAAATGTTGTCCAGAGTACATAGAAACGACCCTGCCCAGGGTGAGGGGCAAGTGTCTGGAAACGAACTGAATGCATGGGTTGACACAAGTTCACTGTCTACAGGTGTCGTGTTGGAACAGTTGGGTGCCGTTGTGGAAGATGCGAGCTGGCTTCGTCCGAAAAATGATGCCCAGCATATAAATTTGGCAGAACTCGATGCCACGTTAAAAGGGCTTAATCTTGCATTGCAATAGCAGGCTAAGGTTGTACATCTCTACACTGACTCGTTGTGTGTTTACCACTGGTTGACCGACACCTTGACTGGAAAGGCTCGAGTTAAGACTAGAACTGCAAGTGAGATGTTAGTACGAAGGAGACTGGCAATAATAAAGCGTATAGTTGATGAATACAGCTTGCAGGTGGACATTACCTTAGTTTCGTCGATGCAGAATTTGGCTGATAGCTTGACTAGAGTACCAAAGAGGTGGATTGATGTAATGAGGCAGGGATCTGATCCTTCACAACAGACATGTGCAGCTGACCAGATCCGTACAATACAGCAGCAGAGTGGACATCCCGGAATCTGGAGGATAACATATTTTATCCGAAGAGTGTGTCCTTCAACTACAAGAGCATCAATCAAGGCAGCTATACGCTCGTGTGAAGAGTGTCAGCGAATTGATCCGGCACCATCCCAATGGCAAAAAGGGAAGCTTGAAGTGGAGGACAACTGGTATCGAGTAGGAATGGATGTAACACATTATGAGGGCAAGCATTTTTTGACCTTGACAGATTGTGGTCCGACACGTTTCATGATATGGCACCTGTTGACACGCCAGGATGTATCTAGCATTATACGATAGTTGAGAGCTGTCTTTTTTGAACGTGGTGCCCAGCTGGAAATTCTGACTGATAACGGCACTACGTTCTGATGTCAAGAATTTAAGAAATTTACGCAGGAATGGGGGATTAAAATGCATTACCGATGTGCATATTTTCCAGAAAGTAAAGGTATAGCGGAACAGTGTCACCACACCATTAAAAGAATTGCGGCCAGGACACAGTGTTCTATTCCAGAAGCTGTGTACTGGTATAATGTGACACCAAAGGACGATGTAACACCAGAAACTGCACCAGCTAATGGGATTTACCGCTATGAACAGCGTATAAAAGGAATTGATGTCACACCATCAGTGGTTAGCATTGTCAATACACCATATCAAGTGGGAGACCGTGTTTGGGTAAAACCCCCAAATGCTGGGTGCACTGTAAAATTTTGCAGAGGAAAAATAGACAAAATCATAAGTCCTCAGACCATGTTGATTAATGGTGTACCACGTCATGTAAAAGATATCCATCCCTGTTATACCTCTTCTGATTCTGAGGATAATGAGGAAGATCATATACAGTTCAGGGATGATCCTGATCGCCTACTGCCCCTACAGGTGAGCATAGAAACACTACCTAGAGAACCAGATGAGGGAATGATGGAACATACTAGTGGCAATAGTGATGAGGACGATGGACATGAGGAAGTAATACCACCAGTTCCTCATCAAAGTACCCGAGAAAGATGAATACTGCCCACCCGCCGTGATTGAGAAACACTGCCTATAGCACCACGAGAGGGAATGATGAAACATACTGAGGAAGATGGAACTGAGGAAGTGATGCCTCCGATTATTCGAAGGAGTACCCGACAAAGACGGATACTGCCCCCTTGCCCTGAGTGTGAAACACCGCACAGGGAATCACAAGAGGGGATAATAGAACAGACTGGTGGCAATAACGGTGGTAATGAGGAAGATGGCAATGAGGAAGTGCTTCCCCCGATTCTTCAAAGAAGTACCCGACAAAGACGACTGCCCCCCCTGCCCTGTGTGTGATCAGTGGGGAGTGTAGGGAAACGTGCGACTTACCTAATTAGCACATGTGCATAATTCAACGGGTCGGTCGTCGAATGAAATGAATGAAGAAGAAAGAAACAAAAATGGTTGCCTTATCTCTTTATATGCCTGCAATCTGACCACCCGATATGCAAATGAGATGTTCCTGGTTGGAGATAAAAGAGGATTGATTTTTTAGAGGGTGGTTCATTTTGAAGTTGGATTTCGAAGAAATAAGTTGAATTAGCAGAAGTATGTTGGGAGTTGAGAGAAGGTGCGTTACGTGTACAGAAGTTGAAAGTTTGGACAAAAGTGTTAACCTTACCCAGGAAATTATTGGTGTGACGGGCGGAAGAAATAACACTCAAGTTATTGAATTATAGTTAGCTTAGAGTAAAATCCGAACGCGACGTTCTCTTTTATTTACATTGGAAGAAAAAAAAAAGTACAAAGGGAGATAATCCCTACATCATTTTCTTGGAACAAGAGCAGATAACTCTTTTAGACAGTTGGAAATTGATATTTTTAACAGATAGTCCATGTCTCACAAGCATACACAATGCAGTGATGGAAACGGCCTGGTAGACTTGCAGCTTGGTTTAGAGATGGCCCAAACATTGCTGCATAGCCCTCCAAAAGCAGAGCTGGTTTTGACTAGTGTTATTAATCTCATCATCAATGTGGACTACATTGGATAAAGTGCTGTCAACGGTGTTGAGGTCAGTGCTATGAACCTGAATCTTTGGCGGTGGGTGTTTTTCTCCAGAAGAGGACTGAAACATTACTTCGGTCTTCTATACTGATTGAAATAATGACTATGATTGGCAGTGGTAGAAGCACAAATAGATGAAAATCAGGGAAGAGAATGAGGCTTTGATTGAAACTTACTATGAGGAATGAAGGTATCAATTCCAACGATTAAATCTCATTTTTTTTTAATTAATATCTCTTACTTTTCTTTGGTTTATACTTTGTTAGTACTCTAGTTTGTTTGCTTATAGTAGAAAGTGATATAAGAATACAATTATAAAACACAAGGTGATAAAGCAAAAAGCCATTTTTAATTACAGAAGTAACATTAGTTGCCAGTATTGTCTGTCTCTAACTATCTATCTTTGCCAGCAATTTGACGTTTATATAATATATATAATACAACATTTTACTTATCTCTTTTTTTCCATTTTACAATAAATAATGCACTTTCGTTTATAATACGTGTGTGTATTTTTTTTTTTTATTTCTTTGCACTTTAAAAATTGTAGTTATTATTATTTTTTAGTTTGTAATGTTATTTTCTTGCAGTTCACAAATGCATTTTCCTAGATTCCCTCATTTTTAGCAATGCAAAAAACAGTCGAAATAATTGGGGACGTTTAAAGAATTTGAAAAGAATTTTTTAATACACAATTTTTTTCTGCTTGTAACGAGAATCTGCAAAAATGTTCTGAAAGTTTTTTTTGTTTTTTTTTACTGGCAATATTTATCTTTTTTTATTCTACTTTCTTCCCTCTTCTCTTGTTTTCTGTTTCTGCGTTGTGCTGAAGATCTCATGATACAAAGAGATAAGAGATATAAAGCTTATGTGGATGGTGCACAAGGAACGGTTCTATTCGAAACTGAATTCTTCTAGGGTCGCACGTCTAAGTGCATTATCCTTAATTATAATGTCATAATATTTAGTTCATTATTAAGTGCAATATTAAAGCATAGATCGAGAGACGTTTAATATCTAATGCTGGCTATTATTTTAAGAGCTACATACCAACATATCTGTTTGTGACCCCCTCCCCTTAAATTCTTATCTCCTTTTCCTTGGTCATATGCATCAGATTTTCGCTTCTCATCCTCCGTTACGCAATGCATCAAATTTGATCTCTTAAATGCTTTATAAGTGAATTCGTTTTCTTTCCTTTCCAAGGCCATTTAATACATAATTGTAATCTATAGGAAAAAAATAATTGCCCTGATCGTCACTCACATCCCCAGGACTTCCAAATACATCTAGTACTTCACTATACGGTTAGACACAGCTAGCCCACACTACACGAAGATGCTAATTCTACAAAGAAAAAAAGCCCGGTTTGAATTGTAACTTAATCCTCTCCTTAACTTAACGACATAGTATTTTCATGAAGTCCAACCCGAGATATGTTTTAATCGCTCTATTTCACGATGACAACATTTTTATAAGGTCCAACTCGAATCGTATTTTTAAAGCTCAATTTCATGACGACATTACTTTCATAAAGCCCAACCTGAATCATATTTTAATCGGCCCATTTCACAACGAATTTTCACAATGTCTGTCAAAATTAGCTTGTAATCAGAATTGAAAAAAATAATTTACAGCATGCTCACAACATTTTACATTCGTTTTGTTCTATTTGCTGACAACTACTTCCTCGTCCTCTGACCTACGTTTTTTATAACAACCAATTGATATGAAAATCAATGAATATAAAACTACAATAACAAACATTGGTATTCAAACAAAAGTTGTTGAAAGAAACGGACGACACTTAACGATGATTTGTATTTTACTTTTACTGGGATTTATTGTTTCAATATCTGAGTAAAATTTCATGATTTGTGAATTTCTTTTTTTCATTTAAAACTAGTAGGAGACACCCGGCCTTGCCCGGTTGTAAAACACGATTAAATTTTAATTCTTGTGGTTTCTTCCCATATGTTTTAACATTATTTAAATGTGATCTGACATATTGATGCTTCAACAATGAAACTGTTCTTGGAGATTATGAAATAAAACCGGTATGACTTAGAGGTCTACTGATTGTATCCTTGCTCATATCAATCCCAGCTTCTCTGAGGTCGGTTGGAATTTCACCACAAGTAACAAAAGGGTTTCTTTGTACCTTTCTGCTTACCCACTGATTTTTTTCATTTAATTTCCTTGGTCGACCACATTTTGGAAGATTTGCAACAGCTTCACCAGGGTTTTTAAAATTTCTAATGACGTTTCCAACTGTACTAAGTGGTAGATTAAGTTCTCTTGATATTATTCGATACCCCTTTCTTTATTTGTGCTTATCAATAATTTTTTGACGAATATCTATTGACAACTCTTTAGTTTTAGGCATTTTTATAAATGAACTAATTGACTTTGAAACAGTTGAACACAAACCGGAAGAATTTTATAAAAATTATTTTAATATAAAGCTCTCTGTTTGGTCTGTGATAACTCGCTTGCATTATTGCAACACACAAAGCAAAAATCATCTAAAATTATTTCAGAAAATGGATTTTTTTAGTGTATCCAATATTGTTGCATTTATTAGTTTATATTTTTCCTCGAATATAAAATTTCTAAACTTAGATTTGTAATTACTAAATATAAGTTAGAATAGTAATAGAAATATACTGACCAAATTTTAGGTAAAATGTTGAACCTTAGTTAGAGTTCAAAAGAAAAATGAAATGCATCCAATACTTTTGCGTGGCACTATATATATATATATATATATATATATATATATAAAATAAAAATTACAATTAAATTTACCAAAATGATCCAAGATGGTAAAATTAAAGTATATTATAAATATTAAAGAATTGATATTTATAAAATTATCTCAGCCAGATGTAAAAGCTCGATAAAACCAAATAGGAAATAGAGCTTATAATATGGAATCTTTTCTTTATTCCTTGTGCACATTTTTGTGAATTATTCTATGGATTTCTGCCTTTGGATTATTGTGGACTATCTTCTTCCAATTACGGGATTTCCTGGGATCTTACTTGTACAAATGAAAATTCTTTTAACTTTCTAGAAGTTTTACATTTCGATTTTACCATTACTGGACTTTTTATTTTCCACCAGACTATCCATTCATGTTTAATCACCTGTTTCTTCACTATATTCCCTCTGCTTCACTTTTTTTGTTTTCAAGTAAGTTCTTTGACTTACTTGTTGTTTCATCAAATACTTCTGCATGCAAAATCCGATCCCGCATTTTGCTAATTCCTACCCTCTGACGAGAAGAAAAGTATTTCTTCGAAACTCCGCGGATTAAGGACTATCCATTTATTTAGTGTTTCCTTTTCAGATTAAATATGTTTTTAACTCATTTCAAAGTGTTTTTTAATATATTTTATTAACTGTTTGCTCATATATATATATATATATATATATATATATATATATTTATATATATATATATATATATATATATATATATAACGTGTCAGCAAAATTTTTAATCTCAACAGAATTGCATCAATTTTTGCATGGTGCCCTTTTTGAATACTAATTGATCCATGACGTCAAACTTGAAATGCTACTAATATATAAGATAGGCTAGTGTCTAAAAAGAAGTTAACAAACAGTTATATCACATAGGAGCTTGAGATTCTGTAAGAATCATTTCCTACCTATGCAGTCAACGAAATCATATATACTTTTCTTATTAAAAGCATGAGATCCTTACTACCTATGCTGTCAACGAAATGTCTTTGTTTCGTCTCAGAATCCAATGTGATTTAAACCTAACATAACTCAGAGCGATACCCATCTCAGAACGGATATAAGCAATATACATCAGATTTTCCTTTTGATTTTCAGTTTTTTAATTTAATTTTTCCTGTTTTTAGGAGAGATTGGGATGGTTTTGTGCACACATCTCTTAATTTGACGTTTGTGCTCATGTTACTCATAGTGTAATCCAGAATATATATTTCTTAATTTATAATGATCGGTCGATTAGTTAAGGAATGAATGCTATCCATAAATAACTACATGCATATACCTATACCTCATTTTATATACCATATAGAGATTTAACTGATTTTAAGATTTGAGCCACTACTAATTCTTTTAAAAAGTTCAAATGCAAATTTTCAACGTCAATAACTTCAATGATTTAACTTGTGTTTTCAGTTTTTATTGTTTTCGTTTTTTTGTTGTTTTTTTTTTCAAGACACTCAATTTGTTTTACAGCAACGGAAATAAATTTATGAAAGAAAGGGAGGAAAGATAAAAATGGGATATTAAATGTGATAAAACGTTAAACATAGTTGAACGTCCTTGAAATACTGACCACTATTCCATCTCAGGGTTTTGTATATTGTCAAAGATAGATTCAATGTCTTTATGTAGATAAAGTTTAAAATGCCTCAAATAAAAAACAATAAAAAAAACGAGAATCCTTTTAATATTCAATCCCTATTTACATAAATTAATGCTTCCATTGTTTTTGTTTGTAAAATTATTTCTTTTCACTGTCTTCCATCTTTAGATTTATTTAAGTCCGTAAACTTAGAGGAATATTATTTGGATTTAACTGAGAAATTTCTTTTGTGGATTCTCGTCAAACGTGGAAAATATTACCATTGTTTAATGACGATTTAAAATAACCTATAAACACTTGGGTATGGATTTATGAATTGAAATGACTCCTAAACTACTCGACAAAATTAAATCAAATTTGAGATGTTATTAACGCAATAGGAGGTAACATCTATTACTAATGGTGGGATCCTTCTATCGGCCCAGTAGATATCTCACTGCTGTTGCAATTCTCCATCTATATAAAAGCCAGGTACGTCCAAGAATAGAGTACTGTTGCCACATTTGGGCAGGAGCTGCTAGAAAGGACTTATCCTGCCTTGATATAGTTCAAAATAGACTTCGTAGCTTCGTAGGTGATGTCTTTTCCTCTTTCCTGCAACCTCTTTCTCACAGAAGAGATATTGCGAGTTTGTCTCTGTTTTATCTTTATTTTCATGGCAAGTGCTCTACTGAGATTCAATCTATGACCACCCCCCTTCGCCAAACTTTCACAAGAAACACCCGTCTAGCAGAAAACACTATCAATAATTTCCCCCACTCTTTATCTGTACCTCAACCTAAACGTAGATTCCATGAGCAAACTTCTTTCTTAGAACTGCACGCCTATGGAATTGTCTTCCGTTTTCCTGCTTTCCAGCTGACTAAAATATGGTTGCCTTCAAGTCTAATGTAAACAAGTTTCTCATGAGCCGTTCTATATAAGTTGACAAATTTACCGAATTTCCATTACTAACGATTACTATATTGTTCAATTGACTACTGTACACTCTTTAATCTTTGAGTGGCCTCTTGGCTTTGATAAGTGGTGATGCCTATGAAAAAAAATTATCTGCTTGTCTAAAATCGACGCTATACTACTACTTCCATTGATGTAATATTCTTTTAATATCCAATTCAATACACAAATCTGAAATAGTATAGTAAACTGTTTCAATGCCCAATTCAGGATAGGAGTAATGTAGTGTCTGTTCTGTTACCATGAGTCCTTGGTGGTTGTACACCTAAACAACATAACGTTTGTTAAACAACATGACGTAGGTTTTTCCTAGGATCGTTATAACTCCTAAGTTTTATAAACCACCTCTCTGATGTAATTGTGTCCGAGGTAGGTATATTTGCTGAGGACAATATGCGCTATTCTTGACATGTGAGAAAAACCAACTTATGTCCAAAACAATGTCTGAATCTTTAGGAAATATCCTTCAGTCTGTAGAAGATAGAAATGGATGGTAACATTTAATATTAAGAGAACAAACCTCCTTTCCATCAATTACCGATTTTTTTTTAGATTTATTAATTCAATTTTCACCCCAAAATAGGCACAGTACCACTTTGATATAGGCGGGGGGGGGCTACTATCGGGGAGATAAGTTGCAGGGATATTATGAAGGGAGATTAGCAGCGAGATGTCTGGTCATATTACACTTCTGCATGTCAGTACGGTTTGGAAAGCAGAGTCCAGGAAGAGAGTTCCAAAGTCTAGCAGTTCTGGGGAAGAAACTATTAGAGTAGAAGGCTTTCTTACACCTAGGGATCTTTACTGTGAAGGAGAGGGATTTAGCTGCTTGTCAGGTTTGTCGGGGGCATTTACGTCGAGGGGGCACAAGTGCTTGTAGTTTGTCAGAGCATTCACCATTAAAATACTTTTAGAACAAGCAGAGAGATGCAACATTTCACCAGTGGGACAGAAGCTGAAGCTTAGATGACAGTTCAGGACCTATCGGGTTGGCGAACCTCTTTTTAACTCTATCCAGGAGTAAGAGACTAGTAGCAGATGCACCAGCCCAGTGAGTAGCTTTCTAGCACGGTAGAGAGAGCCCACCTTCTTCACAGCAGCATTGGCAATGCTCTCGATGTATCTGTTCCAACACATGTTCCCTGTGAACATTAAGCCGAGGAGTTTAAAAAAAATACTTTCAGGTAACGTGTTTTTGACCATTACTATTGGTGGTAGAAAAGGTTTCTTGAAAGACTAAGCTTGGCAGCATTGAATGTGACCATACATTGTTCCCATTCCACTACAGATTGTAGGTCTTTCTCGTGTTTTTGCAATTTCCTTAGATATGTGTTCATTTGTTTTCCCCTCATGCCTGTTATAGAGCGTGGTGTCATCAGCAAATACACCCATCTCAGAGACAATTTTAGTAGTGAGGTCATTTATGCATATTAGTAATAATAAAGTACCAAGTATAGACTCCTGAGGTACTCCCACATTTATATCATATTATTTAGATATACAGCCATTGAGGACAACCTGGATTCTGCTCTTACTTAAGAAGGATATAATTACATTATGTATCCTTCCAGTAATACCATATGATCTGATTTTCCTGAGAAGACCATCGTACCATACCCTGTCAAAGCCTTAGATATATCTAGGGCTATCGCTCTTCCCTCTCCTCTCTTTTGTCTAGTGAACGGTATATATGTTCAGAGATTAGTTAGGATAACTGCTGTGGAACGTGCTTGCCTACATCCATATTGTTGGTTGATCAGAAGTTTAGCAGCTGTAAGGTGATGGACTAGAGCTTGATTAATTATGGACTCAAATATTTTGGCAAAAAGCGGGAGGAGGCTAATGGGGCGATAATTTAATGGGTCAGTTCTTTCAGCAGATTTCTTGAAAACTGAAGCAGTTTTCCAGCAGTCAGGAAAGCAAGATTCATTAAGGGCTTTGCTGTAAAGTTTGATGAGAACTGGAGAAACCTCAGCAGAGCATTTTTTTAATAGCACAGCTGGGATGAGATAGGGTCCACATCCTTACCATAGCTATTAATGATAGCATTCTACATGAAAGTTGATCATTCTAACTTTTTCGTCTAGCATTCACAGAATAAATTGGAACAAAGCTTCTTTCTATCAATCACCAATTGCCATAGCTATTAATGATAGCTTTCTGCCTGAAAGTTTATTATTCAAACTTTTCGGCCTAGCATTCATAGAATAAATTGGTATATATACATAGAATACATTGCCAAATCTGCTGCAAAGAATGATAAATACCCTCTACTAAACTGGAAAATTTCTTACACCTACCAGTATCCTTTATCTCTAAAACGCCATCATACATAGAATATTGTTGTCACATTTGGGAAAATTATCAATTAGTAACCTCTCTCTTTTTTAGACAGGGTCTAAAAAAGAGCCTCCAATTTAATAGGTCCAACATTATCTAACCAGCTCTCGTCTCTGTCCCAATCATTGCAATCTCTGTGCTTGTTTTCCAAATACTTCCATGAAATTTACTCTGATGAATATGCTGATGTCCGTATATAAATGTGTAAATATTCTTCATTAACTTGTCAACAATATCCAATATGTTGATAGTCTCAGATACTGCAACGTTTTCTACTTCAATTGCTTCTTTCCTTTAACTAGCCACCATTTGAACCCTTTTGCTTCCTGTTTTCCTGACAGAACAACATGCAGAAGTTTAAAAGTAATGTGATGAGGCATCTCGTTACACAAATCCCCACTTAGTATGCCCTACTTCACAATAATCCCTTACGTTTCTAGAGCATTGTGATTTGATTGAGATGTAATAATATTAATAATTTATTTACTTTAACTTAAATAATGGTAAAAAATTATAGATTTTTAATAACAGTTTTGAAGACTAAAACGTGTTATGCTGGCTAACACTGGCGCCTAACAAGCCTGTGTGCTACAGAAAAAAATGTGGTGGGATAAAATATGAAATTGATTAGAGTTTCAATTATTTATAATAAATGACAACGGAGTGATAATATATGTAAAAAAACAAAAAAAAACGAAACAATCAGAATAAAATATCAATTTGGGAGATGCATTGCTATTTACTCCTAACTTGGGAAATCCAACTGACTTCATTTTATAGAGTAGATACGATGTTGTATTTCTGCTGTGTTTAAAAGAATTATAACACAGTATTATATGAAAATATATTTTTATTGTCAGTAACGGTGATGCATGGTTGGTTCTTAGGAGAGAGATGCATGCAGGGCAATTCAACGAGTTGATTCGTCTCGGGCACAAATCGCCAACCAACTCCAATATCCATTTCAGGTTATTATATAACTACTAGCAGGCTGGCCCGGCGTTGCCCTGTCGTAAAATATCCATAAATATTATATTTTACTTAATACAGAAACTGAGGCATGTGCATGAGAGTATTATGTTTTTTCTAAACTGTTTATTTTTTGTTAGACAACAAAAGAAAAAATACTCGAGCTGAGATCGAAATCAAAACGTAAAGACCGAGTCAAGTACGATAACCATTAGACCAGCGTGACACGATCATTAAATTGTGTTTTAAAACTTCTTATCCTTAACATAAGTAATCTGAAATGTGAACTATTTACGCATGCGCATTCGTGAAACAGCAAATAGATAAAAATTCGATCACTCCTAAGTACCAATTTTTCAATTTTGACCTCTTAGCTGCCCCTTTTTCTGGCTGAAAATGGACTAAAACGTTTTCCGCGTGTCTGAATACTCTATATACTAAATTTCAAGACTGAATACCAAAATTCCGTTGAGTATAAAGCTTGAGATGTGTTCTTACACGCGCACACATTCTCACTTTTATATATAGATTTGTGACCACAAGGTAAGACCCCTTGTCACTGTAGTCACACTCCAACTGCGTTTTATTTGGTGATTGGTGTTACACTGAATTGACCTAGCAGAGGTTCGTTTTGATTACACCTGTTGAAAATAACCTTTCAAACATCCAACATTTAACTCATCTTTTTGACAATTGATCATGTTTGTTGTTTCTTCCCGTGCAGTTATCTGCTGTCAGGTTTATCATTTTTATTCAGATAATCTTTTAATACATCCAATAATTATTTTATGTTGTTTCTTGCATATTTTCATCAGATGCACCTTTTGTCAAAATAATTTCTTGGTACACACAACCTAGATATACAACAAATCTAGTTTAAAAATGTATTAAAGAATCTGTTATATCATACATTTATTCCTTATACAATAGCAACAGCAGATATACTTTCTTGTAAGATATTAGAATATACAGAAACTCTAAAATGAAATTATTGAGATCAATAAAAATTTCTTTTCTACAGTAAAAAAAGATTAAAATCTATTCTAAAATTTTTATTAAGAAAAATAAAAACATTCATTCTCAGATATAAATGAGCATACTATTTATATAAGATAGATATGAACATCTTGTGATAAATAAACTTAAGTAGGAGTATTTATGTCTCTATGGTCAATATAAATATAGATCAGTTTTCTTTCAGGCGTGAGCAATGTGATGATGACAATACGTTTTCTTTTTATAATTTGTTTTTTCTTTCACCCCCATCCCTACCATTGACAGAAAAGGACATGAATTTCTGGTAGCGATGCATCTTATTTTCGTTAATTAAGATTATTAACGATGTCTGATGCTTTAATTTAATTCTGGTATGCCAGAAAATGTCTTCGTTTTCTTTTGAAAATGTTTGGCTCAGAGCAATAAACGAGTGATAATTATAATCTCATTCGCTTGAAATACTGTTGTTGCATTAATGTGTATATATTTGCACACACACACACATATGGAATATCAAGAAAATAAGAACACGACAATATGAAAATATATATTGATGCATATAGATTTATTCATTTATTAAATAAGGATGATACGTCAATTAGGGATGTAGGATAAGTAAAACACTTTATACCATGGTAGTTCGAAGCTTAATGCTTCTCATCAGAAGAGGCGAGAAGATGCTAGGTAACATATTAGGGATGCGACGTCTATATGCATTAGTATATATTTTATATTGTGTTTTCTTATTTTCTTGATATTCTAATTCCAATTTTTTGAGCTTTGCATTATACCGATAAGTCTCCTCTTAAAGAATTGATATTTTGAAATATGATTCCTTTAACATATATATATATATATATATATATATATATATATATATATATATATATATATATATAAACCTGTGTGTGTGTGTATCTGGTCACGAATAGGCTCCTATATGGCTGACTATTTTAAAAAACTGATTACATATAATTATAGATGTACCGAGACACAGGAATATATATGTTTGATCTGGCAAAACGGTGGATCATTAAAATTGTGGGGTCTACGTTCGCGCCTGGTCCACAAAGTATGGAAAAAAAAAATTAAAAAAAAAAACGTTTACAAA
>NC_136483.1:53951631-54061631 GCF_053919585.1 Euprymna scolopes
ATCTTCAATCACACAATCAAAGACAAGATCGCCAGCCTTATGAGGAGGCTAGAACAGTACAAGTCCCAGTGCTAAGCTGTCATATTTGTAGTCTAATCTGCAAATCCTGAGTTGGCTGGCAAGGCATTTAGGGATTTATAGAATTAACATTCGAACACTTTTACCAGAAGAAAGGTTTTTGCTATATGTGAACCTTCAAGTAAGACTGAAGTTGAGTTAAAGAACCAAATACGTGCACACAACCGCACAGCAGTTAAATGAAGAAATGACAAACTTTTGTCAGTACAAAGCAATCACACACACACACACATATATATATATATATATATATATATAAAATTACAATAAGTTTACCAAGATAATCAAAATGGTAAACTTAAAATATATTATAAATATTAAAGAGTTAATATTTACAAGTAAAGTAATCTCAACCAGATGTAAAAGCCCAATAAAACCGAAAAGGAAATAGAGCTTATAATATGAACAAATGATTAATAAAACGTGTTAAAAAACATCTTGAAAAAGAGTTAAAAACATATTTAATTTTAAAAAGGAAGCACAAGATAAGTGGATAGTCCTTAATCTGCGGAAAATCCAAGAATGGTAAAATCCAAACACGGTCGAATTAAAAACCTCCAATCCAACTGGTAAGTTCCAAAGGAATCAAGTAACTGGAAGATGAATTTGGATTTTTTACCCTTCACCGGACTATCCATTCATGTGAAATCTTTTTATCATTTTTTCTTTTACCTCCTCTTCCCCTTACCTCACCCTTTTTTAACCAAGTAAGATCTGTGACTTACTTGTGGTTTCATTAAATACTTTTATATGCAAAATCCGATCCAGCATTTTGCTAATTCCTGCCCTCTGATGAGAATGAGAGTATTTCTTTGAAACTCCGCGGATTAACGACTATCCACTTGTGCTTCCTTTTTAAAATTAAATATGTTTTTAACTCTTTTTCAAGATGTTTTTAACATGTTTTATTAATCATTTTTTCATATATATATATATATATATATATATATATATATATATATATATACACACACACAGAATATAAAAACATTTAGAATCACCTACATAAATGCGATTATGTTTCTGTACTACCTGTACCTCGTCGAGTCCAAAAACTGGTACTGAAACAATAAGTTCACAAGAGACAAAATTAAAAATTTAAGATGATCACGCTCCCCAATAAATTATAAAATCAGCAACGGCTGCCATGAGGAAAAATCTGTCACCTGGCATAAATTCCTTTACCCTATAAAACTCATGCTCTATCACCTTCTTTCCTGCCTTCTAACTTGCTAAATCAATTTCCTCCTCCTCCTCCTCCTCCTCCTCCTCCTCCTCCTTTATTTATTTACTTTTTATGACTTCCGTTCTGAAAGCTTATACATTAACTACTGTAAATGTATATATATAACTGAGGAAGATCTAAGGATCGGTGGAAAATTATGTGCTTATGAAGGAAACATTCTTGTTTTTTTTTTCAAAAGACTTTTTGTATTCCTACACGTCAACACACAGGAAATAAAAACAGAAAAGATATAAACATTTATATATTTTTCGTATTGATTTTTTATTCATACGTAGTTTTATATATATATATATATATATAATATATATATATATATATATATATAATATATATATATATATAATATTTTTTAAAATATATCAGATTAAGTTTTTCTTTTTATCTTTTTTAGATTTCTAAGAATATTCAGATCACATATCATGAGATTGATCATGCCATGTGAACAATGGCTTCATTATTAGAACATCCACGTCACGTACTCTGCGATTATTCATCTCACATTATGCAGCACTCTTTATAATTATAAAATTCAATCTAGTGAACTGACCATTCAAGTGTTAATTATGAAAAAAAAATCTATGTAAAAAATACATTAGTAAATATTTAGCAATTTCTTTCTGAAAAGTAACAACCTTATGAATATGGATGCAGTGTGAGCCGTTGGTATTCGGAGAAAAGACACGATTGGATAACTTTTGCATTATATATTATTAAACAGGGTTTTTTTTTTCATCAATATATGAACCACTCATATGAGGGTCTTACTCCACTCCTCCTCTATCTATCACTTAATAGATATAATTTAACTATAAGTTAAGGTAAAATCCGGTATTTAACAAAAAGAAAACGAATTAGGCAATAAAAACAAAATTTGTATAAGCAAAGACACGGCAGTTTATTTAGCAACAGTTAGTTACATACTATATTTTTTTACAATGTAACCGCCGATAGTAAAGACGAAATTAGTCCCATGGTTTGGCAACTACGTCCTTACCTATAGTGGCAAACGCCTCCATGATGCCAGCATTCAGAGGATCGACTGTGGCGTGGGCGTGCTTGGTGGTCTTGCCATGATCACATCATAAAAAATAGTCATAGAATTGCAGTTGGGTGACGATGGCGTCCACAAGTCTGGCGACCATTTCTGAGGAATATTGTTGGGCGCCTCGGTCATCTTTGCCTTATGTGCAGGGGCGGAGTTCTGCTGGAAGACGTAGGGCGTCCAGTGGCAATTTCGTCCATTCAAGACCTAACCATGCCTTTCAGCACCTCCTGTGCTTTGTTTCCTTTTAGTCAAGTGTCGGATTTTGCTGTAACATATATATATATAAATTTTGTAAACCCAGAATCAACGACGGATGGTAGACTATCTGTCCTAATTTTTCAATTTAATCCGAGGGAAAAATATTAAACAGAAACGTAAACAAATAGAAGAAAATATAAAAGATGTCCAGCGTCAGTAATATTTCAAGAAAGTAGAAGAAAATCATAATTTACTAATAAAATGTCCTTTTTATACATTTAATAAATAACTTGAAAAAAGATCAGAATTTGTTTCCTCTAAACATATAGTTATCGTTATTTTCTCTTCTATTGAATAAGTTACAGAATTTTTTTGGCGCTGTTATAAATTGCTGATATCTTCCTAATTTTCCTGGATGTTTGGTGTGCTTTAGTCTGAACTTTTAAGGTGCTATATTTATTTATTTATGTGTGAATAATATATATATATATATATATATATATATATATATATATATATATATATATATATATAATGTGTGTGTGTATCCACACATGAATAAATATAGCACCTCTCTTTGGTTGAGCACTTTGTAAATATATTTTCACCCGACGCGTATTTAAGCTATTAAACGAAGCCCACTATTAATTTGTTTGTAAACTGATGGTTAGAGCACTGTTGCGACGGGCGGGAGGAGATTTAATACACACTCAAGAAGAAATATTTACAGCACTGATTCGTAGCCTGATGATGAGGGTTGCTGACTGTCAATGTAGATTCGATCCACGACTGGGGAAATGTGTATGTCTAGCCGCACTGATGAGTTGTGATACAACGAAACAGTAGTGTATGTGGATGACATATATATACATACATATATATAATATTGTGTGTTCCTTCTATTTTTGAAGTACTAATTTTTGTAGACTATGCATATATAAATGTCGAAATATATATAATACACAAACCTTTTAAGGTGACCGTTTTATGCTTTTCGTAAACACGATATTAAAATTTTTATTCTGAAAATACTTCTCCATTCTATATTTTTGCAGGTTACTCTATTTTTGTATCATAAAGTAAAAAGTGTTTTTGTTTTGTTTAGTAAAATTGCAATATTATAAATTTCCACTACAAAATTAATACTACTATTGGATTCCCTATGAAGTTGTTTGATATTTATATAAGGCATTATTTTAAATTGCACCCTTAAATGAAGACAGCACCTCCAAATATAGGATAAATTATATATTACTGTTTCATATAATACCATTATTGCCCAGGATTAGTTTTACTTTCATTTTAGGTAATTTTAAATCATCTGCTATGTAATAAAATGACTGCAGAAATTACCCTCTAGACCAAAGTATCAACATAGAAATTCTAAACATCTAAACTATTAGCCACTATCTTATGTAGCTTTCGAGCAGCATTTTAGACACATTCAGTTGTGATCATAAAATGCTACATACATCCTACGAGCAACACCACCACAATCCCAACATCCTTTAGAGGAAGAGGTCCCAATTTTTCTCTCTAAATATTTAGTCCTACTACTCTCAGTTGTCACTGGAACGAATTCTACACTTTACACAGATTCTGTGATTACACCGACCGTAACTGGCTCATGAATACATATAGACCTAACATAATCTTTACAATTTACGATTCATGAATAATAAACGCTTTCTCGTCAAAGTCCGTCCACTCTGATTGGCTGAGCTCTATATATTCTCATATTCCAGAATCCAATTCTACATTTTATAAACGAACGCTTACTAACATCAAAATATGGCACCACTAAGACACATACTACGGCGTCTTCGTCAATTCAAAAAATAAATAAATAAATAAATAAACAGCCATTGCTCTCGTGTTTTTATGCCATTAAATACACTACGTGTAGATTGGTGATGATTCAAGCAGACGCATTACATATATATTTATATATTTATAATATAATATTTGCGTCTTTTATATCAAAATTTCTACTAAAAAACACACAAAAAACAATCAAAAAACTACGGAAGTTTCTTTGTAAATTATTTTATCTTTTCCATGCGACTTGATAAGATTTACAGGTTTTCCGGTATTATGATGATCATTATCGCATATAAAATTATCGACAACATTTTGTTTTTATGTAAAAACGTTATGTTTTCTGGCAGCCAACCAAACAACGCATGTGCGCACGTTGTTTTAGCTATGGCAGGACTATTTGATATTCGTTTACACATTTCCTGAAAACATAGAAATGTCGTCACATTAAGGTGAAAGGCACGGAGAAACAACCAATTTAACTTTTTTAAAACTTGAACATTACCTTTATTTACGCTATATAAATATTACAGGTTCCCAAATATTTGCGGGGTTTTTTTTTCATTCTTATGCCGAAAAAAATTCCTGAATTTTATTGAACCAAATACAACAAACTTATTTTATGCAAACAATTTTTTCTGCAACATATTCCTTTATAAATAATCTCGTTACTTCTTTTCTTTTAGAAACAATTGTATGAAATAAATAATGCGATTATTTGGAAGTTAAACTCTTCAATATATGTGTATATATAAAAATTAACTTTATTTTCCACTTATTCATAAATTATCCAAGCGATTATCAGCGCTTACAAGCTTATATTTAGAATTGTAACGTTCTACTGCAGTGAACACCCACCTTTTGGCCACTCCCGTTGTTATTGCTGCCACTAGCATTTACATTATTTCTTATAAATTTTTCGCACATTTCCATAGCGCTTATCGTAGCTTACATGCTTAGCTTTCACGTTAAGAAAATACCTTAGAAAAAATTGTTTTTTTTTTGTTTGTTTGTTTTTTACACAGTGGTCACCACTTATCAAGGCCCGGAAGCCACTCAGGGATAAGGGTTATTGCAAGTACATTACGTTAGTGTGGAGATTTGATGAAGTGTTTACTTAAGGCGGCGGTTCATTAGGAATTTGTTAACGTTGGACTTGAAGACATCCAAGTTGTAGTCAGGTGGGAAGCGGACAGACGGAACAGAGTTCCACAGGCGTGCAGTTCTAAGAAAGAAGCTTTGTTCATGGAATCCGCGTTTTGATTTAGGCACAGATATAGAGTAGGGGAAATTTTTCACAGTGGATTTAGCTAGACGGGTGTTTTTCGTGAGAGATTGGCGAGGGGGGACCAGAGATTGAAGTTCAGACGAGCACCTGACATGGAAATAACGATAAAACAAGGATAGGCTCGCAACGTCTCTTCTGTGGGAGAGAGGTTGCAGGGAAGAGAAATATACACCTTACCGACAGAAAAGAGAAACATTTAACGGCTAGGGGCAGCATTAACATCAGATGTGACAAAATAAGTGTGTGTTCCATTTATTAGAACGTTATCATTACAAATTGCTTCCCGACTATTGCAGTCATTAAAAATACTATTTTAAATTTCTTTTTTAATCTGAAAATTAAGCCTGTACTCGATGATAGGAAAACTTTAAAAGCTAGTTGAATCATTACTCAGATCCGCAGCAGTGTGTTTTGGTTCTTTCAATGTTGACACGTTAAGTGAAAGCACAGAATAATCACAGCACATAATCAAATCCCCATATTAAGAATGGGTTTATAGATATTGTTGTTACTTCAGCACGGTACATTCATTTTGGTCCCCTGGCACCAGTGGCTGGTATTTTAGAGAGAGCCATTGCCGGCCCAGTAATAACCGTAGTTCGATTTTTTTTTTCGAGTGGAGTGGGGAGCATACTACCACCGGGCAACGCCGTTACATGAGTCTTGCAAGGTATTTATAACTTCAAAAATTTTATTTTTATAAAGGAATTAAAATAATTTAATCTCCGAACAAAACCATCATAGAACCGAATTGTTCTACAATATTAAAATGGCTGATCTGAAATACATGTTGGTTGATTTAATCACTTTATTGAATTATTTATTCAAAATTTTCAAGTCATCTGTAAATATAAAAGCGAAAATGTATGTGTGTATGTGTGTTCGCGTTTTCTGTATGTCTAGAAAAGGCTTTTTTCAGAGAAGCGGTCAGTCGGTTCACAACTTCTTAAAACTTTTTATATCACATATAAATCATAATATCTCAGAGTAAACAACGGAGCTCGCCTGTCTATTTAATTTGCTCGACTTCCGAAAGATAAATATTCAACATTTGTCGTTCGCCGCATGTGGGTTAGGCTTTTTTCTATAATAAAAGCGACACTAATTCTGGCGGTATTTTTCCGGTTTCGATCGCCGGAAATGTCCGAAAGCAATCAGCTTTCATCAATGTGGAAATATTATTTCCTTATATCAGAAGAAAATTGCTATTCAATTTCGACAAGTGGAGCTGTTTCCCCCCACCCCCAACGTCTTTGGGGAGGGAGCATTCCCGCACTAAATGAAATGCTACCCCGCAGTCAAAAGTTGACCTCATTAAGTCATTAAAACGTGCACCTGCTAATTTAAGTAATTAAATAAATTCAAACGTGTTTCCGTTAGCATCTCGTGGTAGCCCACTGATTAACGTTGCACTCTTTTTTTTCACACTTTAATTTCCAACTTTGCCTCAAGGGTTCGGGTTCGATCCTCAAACTTACCTACCAAAACATTTTTACCCCCCCCCCGGAGTTTTGATTTACCCAAAACCACACACACTTCCAAACACCCGGGCAACGCCGGGTACCCCACGCTAGTTTATAATATAAATCTCACCTGTCTGTTTAAATGTATATATGTCTGCCTAAAATTTTCGACAGAGGCGACGGATTTTCACGAGATCGGTATTGTTTTAAAGCTCGACCCTTTGGACGACAAATATTGAAAAATTGGCTAAAAACATTAATTCCTTCACCTTTAACTGGACACTTTTCTACAGGAAAGGGTCGCTTTTTTTTTTCGTCGATATTTTTTAAAGTCATCCCCGTTTTTCGATTGAATAGACTTAATTTATACATTTTTCACTTCCGGTTTGGCGATGGGCGCAACAGCAAACACGTCACTTTTTTTTTCGTTTTTTTTATGTTCTTGTCCTCCTTCGCGATACGAGTTTGGTCCTGCCTGCCTTCTACCACTTTTTCTTTTTTTTTTTGCTCAACACACAAACACCCGGGCAACGCCGAGTACCCCGGCTAGTTTATTGTAAACTAGCAATCGGTGCCCGGCGTTGCCCAGGTGTTTTGAGGTTAATGCTGAGGAAAAAAAACGTCAATTTTTTAAAACTTTGACCCCTATTATGACCTCTTAACATTTATTGTTTAGGGATCAAGTAAAGTTAATAAGTTAGATCCATGTCCAAGGAATCTATATCTAAAATATCACGTGTTTACTGTTTAGACCCAAAATTGTAGGAGGAGTTTGGTAGAGTTCTCAAAGGTCAAATCGTTGAATATTGGCCACTTAATCGCCAAATTTCTGTCGAAAACCTATCACATCGATTTTCCCAAATCTCAGTACCCTGTATATCAAATTTCGAATCTCTAGGCTTAAAATTGACAGAGTTTTAGCGTAGGGAAATGCACACAGACACACAGACACACACAGACACTATCAATTATATATATATATATATATATATATATATATAAACATGTGTGGCATCCGTCAGTCGAAACGACTATGGATCAGCGCCGTATTAAGATGTTGTTATAAACATAAACATCATATATATAAGGATAATAGTACGCCATATATATAACAAAAGACCATTATTTACTCAAGTGAAAGGAAAAGCCAGGGGAACTTTACCCAAAAATAAATCTATATTTTTTTTGTGTGTATTGATAGTCTTATAAGCGAGTAATTATTAATTCAGCCATCTTGATTCTTAACCAAACAGAAAGTTCAAGTAGGGGGATTTCCCTTTTTTTTTTTGATAGCGAGGCCAAATTTCGCGAATTTGGCCTTTTTTTAAAGCAGTTTGGCCTTCAAAATTTCTGTTTGGCCTTTTTCTTCACCGATGAAATCTGGGGACGCAACGGGAATTTTCGGCAAAAAAATGTTGTTACTATGCACATCTTTGTATTGAAATACAATTTGCGGCAAAATTTCAGGAAAAACTAATGGATGGTTATCTCGCAATAGTCCGGACAATTCGCTAAATTATCTCGTCAAAACCTTAAATCTCGAATTTTTGTGCATTTTTTTGGGGGGGGGGCTAATTTGGCATAATAGTGTCCATTTAATAGTATTATCTTGAAAAAATAAAAAAAAATAAGGAAAATTACCAAAAAAAACAAACAAGAACAACAAAAGTGTGCCGTATTTTTAAAAGTTTTATTGCGTTGTTTTTATTTGCTTTTTTTATTTCATCGGTGAAGAAAAAGGCCAAACAGAAATTTTGAAGGCCAAACTGCTTTAAAAAATGGCCAAATTCGCGAAATTTGGCCTCGCTATCAAAAAAAAAAAAAAGGGAAATCCCCCTACTTGAACTTTCTGTTTGGTTAAAATGAAGATGGCTGAATTAATAAGTACTCACTTGTAGCGTTGATTTTTTTTTCTTTTTTCGCTATAAAAAAATAACTACTTGATGAAATTACGTGATTTTTTTCTGTAGGAAAACTTTATCCCATGACGAGTACGTACAATATATTTTTTTTTAAATATTTCCATTTTTTAATGTCAATGGAAAACTGCACACGTACCCAAACCCGAAATGAAAAGACCACGAGTGAACGCGCAATTTTTTTTTTTTTTAGTTTAGTTTCATAATGGCGGCCGTGATGTCGGAGGTTCGATTGTTAGATTGTAGGTTTCGTATTTTTGTAATTTGTAAATCGCAAGTTAGGAAAAAATTAAACCCTTCCAAGATGGACAATAAATAAAGCCATAATATTTTATGGTAAAGTTAAGAGCCTACGAACCATAGTTTTTTAGGAGATGCGATTATTGGATTAACCAATCAGAAATCGTCTGTGGCACACACATCTCTGTTTTTATAGATATATAGATAAGAAAAACATAAATATAGAAGTTGTTTCTCACATATGAAAACAAAAAGAAAAGCTAAAATGTGATCGTCCTATCCGTAATTATGCAGATTTAGTAATGATTCTTAAAAAAAATATACCTACGACAGTTTTTGTGATTACTAAAAATGTTAGGCATGCGCTTTATTGTATAGCACTGTTCTACTGTGTGCCAAAGGGAATGTGAAACTGAAGATCCTAACCCACCGACCACATCAACAAATACAGATTGCTGGAAGTGTCAGAGTTAGCAATAGGAAGGATACCCAGCCGTAAAACCTACTGCTACAAAATCATGCAGCAGTCAATGAAAAAGTGAACACAGGTCCAGAGACAACAGAGTCTATCCCACAATAGTGATCAATTTAGTGTTAGCACAAGGACATCCAGATATCGTCGAACCTCTGTCAAAGATAACATAGACGATAAACCTGGATAGTGAGCGATAGTGTGAAACTAAATCAAGAAAAGCTTTAGCATTATTTGCAAATGTAAAAAGATATTCAAAATAGAATACCATAGTGAGTTTCAAGTAACATATCATATGATATAAGATACTCAAAATAGAATATCATAGTGAGTTTCAAGTAACATATCATATGATATAAGATACTCAAAATAGAATATCATAGTGAGTTTCAAGTAACATATCATATGATGTAAGATACTCAAAATAGAATATCATAGTGAGTTTCAAGTAACATATCATATGATATAAGATACTGAAAATAGAATATCATAGTGAGTTTCAAGTAACATATCATATAATGTAAGATACTCAAAATAGAATATCATAGTGAGTTTCAAGTAACATATATGATATAAGATACTGAAAATAGAATATCATAGTGAGTTTCAAGTAACATATCATATGATATAAGATACTCAAAATAGAATATCATAGTGAGTTTCAAGTAACATATCATATGATGTAAGATACTCAAAATAGAATATCATAGTGAGTTTCAAGTAACATATATGATATAAGATACTGAAAATAGAATATCATAGTGAGTTTCAAGTAACATATCATATGATATAAGATACTCAAAATAGAATATCATAGTGAGTTTCAAGTCACATATCATATGATGTAAGATACTCAAAATAGAATATCATAGTGAGTTTCAAGTAACATATCATATGATATAAGATACTGAAAATAGAATATCATAGTGAGTTTCAAGTAACATATCATATGATATAAGATACTGAAAATAGAATATCATAGTGAGTTTCAAGTAACATGCAAAAGGACGTGTAATATTTTAAAGAATGAAGTCATTCAATGAATGTTATTCTTTAATTTTATATTGTGTTTGTGTCTCTGTATGTTTATTTCTCTCTTTCACCCCCCTCCCCCCTCTCTCTCTCTCTCTTGTTAATTCATAAGTTACATTATAAGAGCTGAACTTTTTAAATGCGACATCGACAGATATATTTTGATGTTACTAGTAAATGATTTTCAATGACTTCATAAATACCGTAAAATGAAGAGACTCTGGAAACGTGACAAAAATCACCCCCTCCTCCTTCTTCCTCTATTAAAAACGATGTCTCCAACAAAAGGGAAAAACTGTTGTTCATTGAATTGTTAGCTGGTTAGTGTTGATTGTACGTGGAGATGACCTAAGTAAAATTTTCTTCCACCTATATTTATTGTTCTGTAACTGATAACGGTGCTATCTGGTCTGACGTTATTCGCTATTTAATATTAGGAGAATCTAGCTCGCCAAAAAGAGAATTATTCCTCACGAATGTAGAAATCTCTGACAATAAATCTATCATCACCCACCTCTTGAAAAGAGAAGGTAATTCTGGATATGCTTATATTTATTGAAATAGTGTGTGTATGTGTGTGTGTGTGTGTGTGTGTGTGTGTGTGCGCGCGCGCGTGTGTGTGTCTGTGTGTGTAACGGATTACATTTTAAAAGTGCGCGGTTTATCTCATAAACTTCAACATAAAGTGATTTAGAATATTTGAATTCACTCTAAATATTTGGTTTTGGCAGCTTAAATAAATGAAAACATTTTCCTTTCTCATGTCAAGATTATTTATTTCATTCATAAAAATATATAAAACTATGAAATTGAGATTTGAAATTGACAATGAAATTGATGTGAAAATATCATTTTACTAAACTGTTTTTATGGACAGCTGAATAATCAGAGTACTAACCCACTGAATCGACCTTTGCAGCATTATTAATTAAAGCCGCTTGCATCGTTTCAGTAAATCATTATAAAGTGTTCATAAAAATCAGTCTTAGCTACTGTTATGAGAAACAATTAACGTTTTTTCTTTGCGAAACAAATAAGCAAGTATCTTCTAGCTAAACTAGATAGAACAATGTGACATTTAAATTTTTTAAGGAGCAGAGCTTGGTTGTCTTAAAATATCTTTGCTAAACAAGCTACACAAAAACATATTCTGATACTTGAAATAAAGAAAAAACTCGTTTGAAAAGTCAGTTAAATATAAAAAATAAATAATTTAAAAATTAGTCTCTGCTCTTTATATATACGCACAGTGAGGTGAAACAAGTTTTTGGACAAAGCAAAATGTTCTTCTTTCATCAATTTGGTAGAAATGATATCAAACAAAATAATAAAATAAAACTTTCACATTACTAAAATACATGGAAATGAAAGAAACTATTTTTTTTTAAGAAAATAAAGTTATTAAACATTTCCTAAAATAGATAATGAAACAAGTATTTGGACAACCTCCTTTTTTCATTATTAAACATTAAATTTTCATGTTTTTACATTCCAGATCATTCGATATTCAGTGAACTTCTAGTCATTCTCTGTCCAGATCTTTCTCTGAAAACATTGCAACATAGCCAAGCGAATTGAACTCAAACAGTCTATAAAGGACAGTATTATTTCAGTACATAAAGATAGAAGCTACGGTTGTACAGCACAAACTTTGAATGTTCCTGTTAGTACTGTAGGATGCATTGTAAAGAGGTGGAAAGAGACAAGTACTAAAAGAAAAAAAACATGCCATGCTCGGGAGCTCCTTGGAAAATTTTGGTAAGATGTCAGCAAAAAATCTTGCGAACTGTTCGAAATGATCCTTTTGTGACCCGTGAAGTGCTGAAAAAAAAAAAAACTCTGCAGCATGGGCACCAGCGTCTGCAACACGACCATCAGTAACTAACTGCACAGAGAAAATCCGAAGCCTCGCAGACTTTGCAAGACTCTGAAGAAAGTTCACCTTAAATCAAGACTAGAGTATGCCAAAAAGTATATCAATGCGGATGCCACATTTTTGATAATGTGATATGATCAGATGAGACCAAAATCGAGCAATTTGGCAATAACTATGCAAGCCATGTCCGGCGTGTAGACAGTTCTGCATATGATATGAAGAAAACTATCCCTACCATGAAGCATGGAGGAGGAAAAACTATGATTTGGAGCCACTTATCATCACTCGGGATTGGAACACTAGAAATAATCGAAGGAAGAATGAATGGAGCCAAATAAGAATAACTTGCAAAGATCTGTGGAAAAAATGTGATTGTCTGGTGATTGGTGGTTCCCACAAGACAATGATCCGAAACACACAGCGAAGGCAACTCAGAAATGGTTCGAGGATAAGGGAATTCATGTTTTGCAATGGCCCAGTCAATCACCAGACTTGAATCCCATTGAAAATTTAATTTTGAAGAGACAGATTAGAACAAGACGCCCCTCAAACACCCACTAATTAAAGTCTATAGTCAAAGAAGAATGGGAAAAAATCCTGTTAGGCATTTGCCAGAACCTTTCGAAAAACAACGGCAATCGTTTGACAGCAGTAATTAATGCTAAAAGAGGTCCAATTGAATATTAAACATTCTTTTTGCATCTGTCCAAATATTTGTTTCACTATCTATTTTAGGAAATGTTTAATAACCGTTTATTTTCTTTAAAAACTTAGTTTCTTTCATTCCCATGTATTTTAGTAATGTGAAAGTTTTTTTATTATTTTGTTTGATATTTCTACCAAATTGCTGAAAAGTAAACATTTTTGTTTTGTCCAAAGACTTGTTCCACCTCACTGTATCTTTCTTTCTTTCTCTCTCTCTCTCTCTCCAAGAGTTAGGTTGAAGTTATACTGTCAAGGTGAGTGTGATGGATAGAAACTTAGTATTTATTATATTTTAATTACAAATTGTGGACAATTTAACAGTTAAATTTTAAGTTTGTTGCAAACGTAAATCAATCCCCAAACTAAGGAATCAGTTAAAATATTTCGTGCGATAATAGTTTGGAGATTGGTTTGTTTGCAACTTTTATCATATAAAGTTGAATGTGTGTGTGTGTGTGTGTTGTCACGAATAGGCTCCTATATGGTTGACTATTTTAAAAAACTGATTACATATAATGATAGAAGATGTATCAAGACACAGGAGTAGGTATGTTTGATCTGGCAGAACGGTGGTTCATTAAAATTGTTTTCTGTGGGCTGTTTTTGAACCCAGTCAACGACGGGTACTTTTGCTAGTATATATATATATATATATATATATATATAGAGAGAGAGAGAGAGAAGCCTCAGGGAAACAATCGTTGACTTAGCTTTAATATAACAATCATGGGAATAAAATAACATATTATTATTATTATTATTATTATAACTATTACTCTTATAATCGGTAATTACATTTTACAACTACATTTGAAAAACAAAATGGCAAAAACTCATTGCACTACTTTTTGCATGATTTTTAAACGTTTTTTTTTTTTTTAAATTGTTAAATCTTTTTAATCTTGCAGATTATCATTTGAAGAACTTTGGCAACGCTGCTTCACAGATTTGATAAAGATCTAAAAAGAATGAATGTTATCCATCGAAAAATACCAGCCATTCTTTCAAATATCTTCCCAAGTATAAAAGGATTGGGTTATTATTTTTTTTATCAAAGGCATTATTTGTTCCAAGGAATGTTTGGAGGCCACAACTCTTGGAGATAACACAAAGTGCTTCCTGTCAATATCAATGCTATATTTTTCTTATCTATCATTGCATCAATTTGCGAGAGTAAATTTATTATCAAATTAAGAATATAAATCGTTACTTGCCCGAAGAAGAAATTCTCTAAATTCGATGTTTATATTGTAAAATGCATTTTTTTGTAAAATGCAACGGTCGTTGAATTCTTTAAAACGGAAGCTGAGATTCTATTTACTCGTAGGAATCATTCATAGAAGTGCACTTGATCCAAGAAAAGTGTTCTCAGTTTGGGTGGAAATCGGATGTGGGTCGTGCATCGCGCCGACATAAATTGCTGCAAAACTTTTTCTTTGATTTTTTTTTCAGAGAACAATTTCAGTTTCAACTCCAAAGAAATCACTGACAACAATGGCTGGTATATCCGTCTACATTGGATCTGAATTCAAAATATGGTCGTATTCAGTTACGGTAGTTCATCAGTAATCAATATTGGTGTACTGATTTCCGTAGAGATAAAAGTAAAAGAACTCTTCCTTTTTTTCGCTCTCTCTCCTTTCCTTCATTTCGCTCTCTCTCTCTCTCCTTCTCTGTTTTTCATTCTCTCTCCCTCCTTCTCTGTTTTTCATTCTCTCCCTCCTTCCCTGTTTTTCATTCTCTCTCCCTCTTCTTCCATATTTTTCATTCTCTATCCCTCTCCCCCTTTTCACTCTCTATCTCCATTTCTCACTCCTTTTCGCCCTCTCTCACTCCCCCTCTCTCTCTATCCTTTTCGCTCTCGACCTCTTTTTCTCCTTTTTTTATCTTTATTTCGTGCTCTACATTTATCCTTTATGTTTAATATTTTTTTATGTTTTATCTATTTAATTATCAGAGCATTATAAGTTATCATTCTGACCTTGTGCTTGATAGTCGCAGCAAGACAAGATGCATTAATATCAAAGTTCGTAAATAAAATAATTTTGTTAGAGAAGTTTCAAAATATGAAATATTTAAAAATTAAATATAATATATGTTTTTCTATATAAGATTACTCATGCAGAGAGTGATCCGTGCTGAAATAATGTTATTATTTAAAAAGTCATTCTTAACATGGGGAGGTAAGGATGTTTTGTACCTATTCTGTACTTTAACCTTACAATTGAATAAATAAAAAAAAACCATCATAAAACGTTATTTAAACGTGGAAATATGATTTAAAAAATAGCGCAGATCGCTCTCTGCATTAGCACCATTTTTATTTATTGCGGACTATTATTCTCATCTTTATTAGTTGTTGTTTCACGAATTTTCGGCCAACTATTCCTCTGGCCTTCATGAAAAGAAGTCCTTTTATAAATGTTCAGTAACTTTTTCCTTTTATTATTCTTAAAGAGTAAAACTTTTCTTATTCATGAAAGGAGTTAAGCCTACGTAAATAAATAAATGTTTGTACACGTGAAAAATTATCAATAAATGGTTTAGTTACTTTTTTTTAAAAATGTTTGTAAAAGTGCGAAAGGCGACGTTGTTGTACAACCATTACTCCCATGCTTAATTTCTATACTTATAGGTTTTTGGAATTTTTTTTCACTGGATTATTATTGATTGGACACTAATTAAACAGATTATTAAAAAAAAAAAATGTAAAAAAGAAATCATTATTTCGACATTTGAAAGTGGTGCTCACTTTTTAGTTACAACGTTCTGATAAATCAGTCACCCATTTTGTAAGCAATAAAAACGCGGTATATCAAAACCATAGAAAGTAAAACTAATGAGCCGCTACCGCATTTGTAAGTCAGAAATATATTTGTTTCTCAAAGAAAAAAAAAATAGAGAGAACAGGACTTTTTTTTATTGTTTTCATGAAAATAAAGTTTCGAGATTTTTAATCATTTTTTTTTTTTTACTTATTTAGTCAGTTTGTGGGGTTTTTTTTTTAATTGTTTTTGTGAAAGGTGAGTTTTTTTTCAAAACTTTTGTTTTGTTTCTTTTTAATTTTTTTAAAGTATTATAAATTTCACTAACATGCTGGAGAAATGTTTAATAATTTGGTATTTTTTTTAGATTAGGTCCACCTCCACAATTTTCCTTTCAATGACGACATCTATAGGTTTCCAAGTATGCTGAACACGCAAATTGCATTGAAATTTTGCGGAAATAAATAGTTGTATTATGCATTGTATTCTTCGGCGGCCATCTTTTTACGTGCACACGCGCCATAAACAAATACACACACGTAAAAAAGATGGCCGCCAAAGATTACAATGCATAATACAACTTTTTATATCTTGATAACTACTTATTTTTGCAAAATTTCGATGCGATTTTCGTATTCAGCATAGTCGAAAACCATTTCAAGTCGTCATTTAAAAGAAAATTGAGGAGGTAGACCTAATCTAAAAATTTACCAATAATTTTTAATCCCGTACGCCTCCCGATACATTGCTTCGTCAACATGCGACCATTTTATATCTCCCGAAGACACTTCCGTATTTAGAAAAAAAATAAATAAATAAATAAAAAGTGACCGATTTACCAGAACGTGGTAACTAAAAAGTGAGTACCCCTTTCAAATGTTGAAATGATTTTTTTTTTTTTTTCAATTTTTTTTCATAATCTGCTTAGTATTCAATCAGTAATAATCCAGTGAAAAAATTTCAAAAAACCTATCAGTATAGAAACTCCACCACGTAAGTAAATAAATAAAAAATGTTACGTGCGCATGCGTTAGCCTTGACTAGGGGGGTACTAAGGGAACGACCATTAAATAATTCTGCGGGTCGCCATGGAACTCAACGCCCAAGGAGTACCAAAATAGTTTTCATGATCTGAAGAAATTTTTTTTTCCGGAAAGTGGGTGATCACTTTTCCATCTAAATTTAACTTAAAATGAGCACCCACTTTCTGGCCACCTGAGGAAGGAACATTTATTTTCGTGTTTATTGGCTTAAAGGTTTTTTTGACAAGGCAGTTTGGTAAGCGAATGCATATTTAACAGTTTTCGTTTATGCTCACGCATAGCATAAACAAAGGCTACGTCTGTGAAATGGAAAATAGTCCCAGAGTTCAGGGGTTAATACCATGCAAAAGAAATCAAACAAAAAGACTTTTTAGCCAAGAAACACACAGAAAGAAAAAAAAAAATAGCATCCATTTTTTTTCTATCGAATTCATTTGCTGTTTTTATTGAAAACTATTTTCCCCCGGATTTTTGATATAATTTTCCATTAAGGGCTGTGCGTCTCACGTTCGTAAATAACAACATTTTTTTGTAGATTTTGGTGTGCTAAAAACGAATCTGCAAACCGTTTCCGTGGCAAAAAAATAATTTTTATGATATGAAGAAATTACTTTTTCGAAAAAGTGGCGATCACTTTTCCATGTAAATTTAACTTAAAATGAGCACCCACTTTCTAGCCACCTGAGAGAGGGGGGATTTTTTCCCATGTTTATTGGCTAAACAGCTTTCGTTTATGCTTACGCATAGCGTAAACGAAGGCTACGGCTGTTAAATGGAAAATAGTCCCAGAGTTCAGGGGTTATTACCATGCAAAAGAAATCAAAGAAAAAACTTTTTAGCAAAGAAACAGAAAAATGCCCCTCTCTCAGGTGGCCAGAAAGTGGGTGCTCATTCTAAGTTAAATTTACGTTGAAAAGTGATCACCCACTTTTCGAAAAAGTAATTTTATGAATGTCATGAAAACTTTTTTTTTTTGCTAAGTAAACGGTTTGCAGATTCGTTTTTAGCACACCGAAATCTACAATAAAATATTTCGTTATATATGAACGTGAAACGGGCCTTAAAGTAAAATAATACCGGATTTTTTTGAGCAGATTTGCCGTTTAGTTGTACAAATATCCTCAAACCAGGTAATCACTAAAAGGGATTTTTAAAAGTCGTCACCTGTATCGAGCAAAAGTTTAAAACCACCGATTATATGCCAGCCTACATCATGGTAACATATATTGAGTGAGTTCCTAACAGTATTTTGTATAGTTTTTTAGTTTAAACTCATTTTCCCAAAATTTCCCCAAACTTAACGTGTTCGATACAGTCTGCCGCCATTTGTATTTTTCAGATATACCGATAAACATTGAATGTTTTTGAACCGATTATACATTACATAAAAACACTAAAATCTTATCCAGTTAGGTAGAACATTTACTTTTCTTGCCTTTGATAACATTTATTTGTTATATATTTATTTTTTGACAACTTCTTTGTATCTGTGTTTAGTAATATAAACCCTTTTCATTTAATGTAACGTTTAGTCGGCTCGAAAAACAGTGTTTATTGGTGTATTTGAAAGCTACAAATGGTGGTGGACACTGTTGATTACTTTAAGTTAGAGAAAGTGAGTTAAAACTAAAAAAACTATACAAAATACTGTCAGATTATGCCAGCCTATGTCATGGTAACATATGTTCGGTGAGTTTCAGACACTGTTTTGTATAGTTTTTAGTTTTCAACTTACTTTCCCAAACTTAACGTATTCAACAGAATTCGCGACCATTTCTGTTTTTTGAGCCAATTAAACATTTTACATTACATAAAAACACTTAGCAATTATCCAATTAGGTAGAAACGTAAATTACCTTACCTTTGCTTTCATTTATTTGTTTTTGGACGACTTTTTCGAATCTGTGTATAGTAACCCCCCTCCCCCACCATCAACCAAATATTAATTACTAAATCACATTTTTTAAAACAACAACAAAAAAAAGCATTTAGCGTTTCAACATTTTTGCTACGTTCGGCTTCATCCACTGATTGTTGGTCAAGTCCAAAACATGAATGATTGACAGAAACTCTCGAGGATCCAGATCAAATTCTGCAAGAGTACCATTTTTTCCAGTTTCGCCTTCTTTTTCACTTTTTGCAGTGGATTGCTGTACTAATATAAGAAACATGCATTTTCTCTTTTATTAAATTTTTCCATTACACCAAATTGAGCCACTGCAACGCGCCGCAGGGTACAGCTAGTAAGAATATAAATACAAAATAAAACGGTGATTGGGATAAATATAAAACATTGGATATTAGAATCAATAAAATCATAGCAGCTTTATTAATACAAGATACATAACTAAATCGATTTGACTAACAAAATATAGCTCTGCTTATATATATATATATATATATATATATATATATAAGCAGAGCTATATTTTGTTAGTCAAATCGATTTAGTTATGTATTTGACTAACAAAATATAGCTCTGCTTATATATATATATATATATATATATATATATAAGCAGAGCTATATTTTGTTAGTCAAATCGATTTAGTTATGTATCTTGTATTAATAAAGCTGCTATGATTTTATTGATTCTAATATCCAATGTTTTATATTTATCCCAATCACCGTTTTATTTTGTATTTATATTCTTACTAGCTGTACCCTGCCGCGCGTTGCAGTGGCTCAATTTGGTGTAATTGGATATTAATTTTATGTGAGTAAATTAAGTAGTTATATATATATATATATATATATATATATATATATAACTACTTAATTTAATCACATAAAATTAATATCCAAAAGTATAGATTTATGCGTAAACTTTAAGTATTTACTTCAAAAGTGCTCAATACGTAGGTAGAGCTAGTTAGTAATTTATAAAATGTATATGGCGATTAAGCTACACTGAATAATTTTCGCTTACACCAAATCTTGAACTTTCAAAGAATTTGCATCTATTTTCCCCATTTAAGAACTCGTAGAATGAGCTTGGCACATTAATTCATCTATTTAATTTTAACTACTTTCCTTCTATGAATACGAATTAGATTTACATTAAATTTTATTTTAACTAAATATGGATTTTTCTGCTTTGTTTTTCATCTATACAAACAAAACAATAGATGCATGTGTGTGTCTGTGTTTGTGTGTAAATATTTAACTGATAAACTCTTAAACTACTAGCCACATAACAATGGAATTAACAGGAGATAGTAATCATGCACCGAGAATGGTTTATAACGAGTAAAAATCTTGGATGGATGAATAACGCATACAGACATGTATCGACAAGTTGAAATACAGAATGTTCGTTTCAACTTGCCAACATATTTCTATTCCTTTTTATGCATTCCCAAATTCAAACCATTTCTTCATATCATTTAATATTAAATTTCTTTTACCTATCTCTCAATATCAACCTTGGTAGGGAATGTGGCTGAAGCGCTAAATGTTTTGGTTTCAATTCTGGCTGATGGCACCCAATCATTTTTTTCTGTCCTCTAAACTTCAGCCCCTGTCCCATCAACTAAATGTTGCATCCCTCTGTCTGTTTTACAAGTATTTGAATCGTGGATGCTCTGACGAACTACAAGCCCTTGTACCCCATCGACGAAAATACCCTCGACAAACCCGACAAGCAGCGAAGTTCCATATCTACACAGTAGAGATCCCTAGATGTAAGAAAGCCTTCTACTTTAATAGCTTCTTCCTCAGAACTGCTAGACTTGTGACATTCTCTTTCGGGTTCCTGCTTCCTCAACTGTACAGTCATGCAGCAGTTCAAGTGTAATGTGAACAGACAAGCCCTTGTACCCCTGCTACTTAGGTCCCTGATAGTAGCCCCCCTACATCAAAGTTCAAATATGCCTTGTTTGGGGTGAAAATGTAATAAATAAATTAAAAAAACTTTGGAAATCAATACTGTATATTAGTTGAAATATAACAGTCAACTGAGAATTAGCTCTGTAATGATAAACACGAAGTCTGCATGAATTAAAATATTCAAGCACACCCTCCCCGCTCATAAAGATTAAATAACAAGGGGATCATAATCTGATGTTAGATGCTCCGGTGACATAACAGTAAGATGGAAACTACTAATTTTGCAATTTATCTATAAACTTATTGCGTTTTCTATTATACCTCTCATTGTATTTCATTAGCTTTGACGATTTTTGAAAAGACTGTATGTTGTTTGTATACAAAGTACATTGATTGCTTCAGAAATTGTGTCTTTTTGTCAAATATACTTTTCACTACTCGTTCTCTCTCGACATCCAGATCACACTTCGTTGAAAGTCGTTTTTTATTCAAGAAAATACAACTTTAGGCAGTAACTACTACTTAAATGATTCAAAAAGTATAGATATCTGAATGCTAACACTTTGAATTATAACTAATAAGAAAGACGTATATATGTGTCTTTATGTCTGCTAACTAATTTTAAGGTATTAGTCAGGAACATTTAGGAAGCATGAAGCAGGTATATATATATATATATATATATATATATATATATATATATATATATATATATGGTTGTATATATTGGTTTCCTAGAAGTAAATCTAATGAAACCCGTGTAATTATTAAAGAGTGCTCAATGGAGAACTCAGCTGGTTGGTCTGATGAAGTGGTCTTTTTGAATTAGGATTCCACTGAAACATATATGCACATAAGTATCCAATTATGTCAGTATAATAAACAGATTATATATATATATATATATATATATATATATATATATATATATATATATATATATAATGTCCACGCTGAGTCGTAGAAATTTCCAGGTTGGCATCTGGAGGCACATTAATTCATTGGGAGAGTCTTCATTAAGGCATGCATCTAGGAGAAGGAAACTCTGAGGTAAAAATCTGTGGTCTACTGTTTACTCTGTCATGTGGCAGCCATCTGCACCAACAAAAGTTAGCAGTAATACCAAAAAGTGTGCTTGGTTCTACATAAAGCCTTCACCACTATAAACAAATCATCTGTTAGGATTTCCGAGCAACTTAGTTGTTGTATCGGAAGCTTATACATCGAAATCGGCATATACTGATTCCCTAACAATGGCATAAATATTTGTTTTACTTGAGGATTTAAATAATTTCCAGTTGAATTTCGTGATACACTTAATACATCAAAATATAATACAATGGCGGTAGTTCATGAATAGGTAATGGATATAATGTGTAAACACAATGGCCAAAAAAGAAAAAGGCTTTTGAGTTCGAGTTTTATGCATAAATGAATCTGAAAGCAATGCTCATTCCACATATAAATTATAAAGATAATCGGTAACAAGTTTCTTTCATTCAAAAAATGTTTTATTTTTTTCGTATTGAATGCCGAAATCTATCTTTCAAACATTTGGATCTCCAACCATCAGTTGACTGTGAATAACGTGCAATGCGAAAAACGTTCAATATGCGTATTAAATTACATATGTCACTCCTCCAAGAATTGGCTATTAATCGATGCCTGGCAATCTATTGAATCAGTTCGAAATTCTCGGTCAGCTTTATAAGTTGGACATTACTTGTTATTTCTTCAGTCCGCATGAAATCATTGTCATAACCATAATTTAGAAAACTTGTTGAACGCATTCCAAAAACTCAGGGGCCATTTTATTTCTAGGCCGCTGTGTCTGCACATTACCAGTAATGAATACCATCACGACTTTTGGAATCAGCCATTCTGTGTTTAAATCCTAAAAAATCTAATGTAATAATTTATACACAAAATACCTTTGGGAAAGGTATGAACCCACAATTACACTTCATCTATGTGTTATTTTACAATAGGAATAGCGTTTAAACATTTAAGCTGAAAATGGATCGATTTGCTTTAAGACATATATTTAGATGTGGTTAATCTGATGCCGAAATTTACCATATATGAGCAATATATTTCATGGTTTGAATGGAGAGAGCTTATAAAGTCTATCACCACCTTGCTTAGTCTCAAAGACATTAACATTCTCCCCTTATAACAAATCCCATTTCCATCAGTGGACGTTATGATATAATGAGTCGCCTCATAAAGGAATTAATGATCTTTACATAATGCATATATTAGCCATTAGTTTTTGAACTATGATTTAGAAATTTAGAATCTTTGAAGTGATGAAAGTCTAAGAGAATGCCTATTACTTTGTTTATCAACTAAATAATTTCTTTTCTACTTAGTAATGTTCAAAGACAACGGGTCTCATAAAGCGTTTTATAAATTAAATCTGAAAGAAGTTAAATCGTTCAAATGATTTTATTCTAAAAGTAGCAAGACTATTCGACGTTGTCCGGGTGAGGAAATAACATAAAATTGTTATTCAAAACATTGTGTCACATATCTGTATAAAATGAAATATTTGGAAAAGAAAAATTATTTATTTCAAATAGAGAATCTATTTTGGAGTCAACACTCTTTCTGAACTTCATTAATGATCTTAGAAATCATAAAAATCATATTCTCTGATCATTTGTTAGGCGACAATGTTTTTGATACCAAGGAAATAGCATTCTGCAAGGCATTCATTATAAGTTTGGTTTCTTTGGTGGCATGTAGGCCGTCATAAATTTTCTCCGGAGAATTAATTAACTGGGCTGAGATCGTCGCCATGCTGACAATTAAACACCTGTAATAAAGAAGCAAACAGGCATTTACGAGTATTTTTAAAAATATATTTATTTTTATCATTCTGAAAAGCATATAAAACTCTTGAAGAGTCGGCAAGTTTGGCCTTGGCACGATTCGTCTTGTGTGAGAAAAAACACCAAACTAAATTCTGCCTCTATCAACAGTGGAGCGAGAGAGGCAATATAGCCCCAGAGAAGAAAGTAACGGGCAAGAACATACATGCTGAATAAAGAGAGAAATAGAAAACTACAGTTATTAACTGGCAGTGCATATTCAATTCATAAATTCGACGGCATCAGTGCTATTTGGAGTGTTTGTTTTTTGTTTGTTTTTTGACGTTCGAAACACTAATGTTAGTAAAAATCTGTCAATTTGGCTCAGATCAGATTTGACTGATGTCATACTTATCACTGTCTCGATTTACTCATCTTCCCATTAGGGCAAAGGTATTCGGGTATAAGGCTTCCAATAAACCTACTTCCCAAAAAAGGTGTGGTCATTATTGCACAACATTTTTAAATTGATTTTTTTGTTTTCCTTTTTTCTTTTTAAATTGCATACTTTCGAGTCTTTTGTTCTTTTAAAACATTGGCTACTAATATTTACAAATTAACAAATGTGCCAAATTAGCAAACAGACCGATAGAGAAATCAAATGCTGATTACGTGATAAATGCAAGTGTAAGAGCGCGCAGACGTGCGTATGCAAATTCTGAGCCATGTGTAAAATGACGTCATATTAGGAAACAAGTTAAAAAGGAATGCATGCACAGATAGAAGAGCACGTTCGAGATCATGTTAGAGGCGTGGATGATGTGCGAGAGGAGCATTTGGCAAAGTACCCGGAAATAAATGTCGTTCTTTAAGAAAAAAAATGAGTCAAGTTATTATTTGTCCTATGTTCCTTGTGACATACTTTTCTATAACGTGTTGGATGTATGTGTGTAAACGTGTATTATATTACAAAAGGAGTAGTAATCTGGCTACACAGTGTAATATTTGTGTACGAGTGAAGGGAGGAAGGAAATGCTATTGCATTTTTAATTACATACGTCATAAAATAGATTAAAAGAAAACTTGATTAATTGAATAGTTATTTTTGTGTCGTAGAACAACAGTAAAAATAAGAACAATCAAGTCGAGGTTCGGTTAAGGAACAAGTGTATTAACAATAATGTACAAAGATAGGAAAGCGTGTATATCTGCTGGGCACTCCACTAGCAGTTGAAGTGCAGTTGCATCTCTCTCACCGGTGTGGGCATTACTAGCGCTATTTATAGTGCTAATTGGTGTAAATTCATCTGTTCAAGCAAGGCCGGTATAACAGTTATTAATATAAATGGAACTTGAAAATGTCTTGAATGCTATAGAAAAATATTTATTAAAGCAGATTTTAAAATATCATCTCCATATAAAATAAACGTCATAAGAAGTGTATCTGAAGGCTATGGCAATGCAGGTTTATAGGAGAACACGGTTTGAGTTCGAGACAGAGTAAAAGGAAATAATAGCAATAATGAAATACTTCAATTATAAAATGTGTATTTATTAATGTGTTGCATTATTTATTTCATATTTGAAATACATATATTTTGTTTAATAATTTTTCAATTTCTCATTATTTCTAAAATTAATTCTAGAAGTTAGAATAAAATGTATAGACTGTAATATAATAAAGAATTGAAGTTTTTAATTCAATACATTTATTCAAAAGCATTAAAAATGAGGGTTTTATTTACTAAAATCTTACCGGATTTAGAACTATAGGCCCCACAACAGCGGAGTTACTATCTTTAAGAGCATATCTGAGAAAATAGACCACATACTGTCTTCACATCCCTCGGCTAACATCCACATCTGTGGTGACTTCAACGTCCATAACGTGGAATGGCTGACCCATTCAAATAAGACAGATGATGAGGGGAGGTTTTGTCATGATTTTGCCATTGCTTATGACCTCACTCAGATTGTTCGCGAACCCACCCGTGTGCCCGATACACCCGGTCAATATGCAAGCCTCCTAGACCTTTTTCTCTCAACTTCCCCTGAGCTATGTTCATGTTCCGTTCATTCTCCTGTAGGATCTTCCGACCACTCCGTCGTATCAGTTAAGATAAAAACGAAATGTAAGAAGTCCCCAGACGTACCCCTCCACCGTACTGTATACCGATACTCTATGGCGGACTGGGATAGCTTCCGTACATTCATATCTGATTTACTTCTGCACTCCATGTTTAAAAAGGAAGTGTCCTCTATAGAATCAGATCTGACCGAATGGTTACTTGTAGGCATAGACCAATTCATACCATCTAAAAAATTCCAACAAAAACCTAACAGCCAGCCATGGTTCTCCCCAGAATGTGCTGCTGCTATCGCGCACAGAAATCACTTTCTCCATAACTACCAACGTAATAGATGCACTGAGTCTAAGGCTGCTTTCAGGACTGCCAGCAACCACTGTAAAAGAGTAATAAAAAATGCAAGAGAGCTATATGCCCAGTCTGTTAAATCCAAGGTAGCTGATCAGTGGCTTGGTTCCCACCAGTTTTGGCAAATAACAAATAGGATCCTGAACAGAAGTGTGCGTTCTATCCCAACAATTATCAATGGACCAGAGGTCATCTCGTCAGCGTCAGACAAGGCCAAACTATTTGCAAAGAACTTTGCAGCTAATTCTACCCTATGCGATGAAGGCCATCAACTCCCCATATTTCCTCCTATAACACAGAACAAGCTAGGTAACATACAAATATCCGTGCATGAGGTCGCCAAGCTAATCAAGAACCTAGATTCCAGGAAAGCAACTGGCCCTAATGGCATCCCAATTATAGTGTTAAAAAAGCTTCAACCAGAACTTTCTCCCATACTTACGAAACTATTTAAGCACTGCCTTAAGGAGAAGTGCTTTCCGACTCCCTGGAAGACCTCATCAGTTTGCCCTGTATTTAAGAATTCAGGTGATAAGTCATCTCCCTCTCAGTACAGACCAATAGGTCTCCTGTGTGTTATGACTAAGTTGCTGGAATCCATATTAAATAGAGAAATAGTCAACCACCTCAGCAGGAATAACCTTCTTAGTGACACACAATATGGTTTCTGCTCTGCAAGATCTACCGCAGATGTGCTGACGGTTATATCCCACAGGATTAGTGAATCTCTTGACAAAGGCTTCCTTTCTAGGGCAATTGCTCTTGACATATCAAAGGCCTTCGACAAGGTATAGCATAAGGGTCTACTTCACAAGATTTCCAGCTACGGTATAACTGGAAATATTTTCTCAATCATTAAATCATTTCTCTCTGATAGGCTCATAAGAGTAGTGGTAGATGGACAAAAATCGGAGGCCTGCAATATAAATGCTGGAGTCCCTCAGGGGTCAATCCTAGGCCCAACTCTCTTCCTGATCTACATCAATGACCTCCCTAAACACATACTTAAATCATTCGTTGACATCTATGCTGATGACACGACCATCTACAGCAACACATCAAAGGCTGTAAATGACAAAGTTCTCTCGGATTCTCTCTCCTCTGATCTCGAGAGCGTGGTTCAGTGGGGTAAGACGTGGCTGGTTACCTTTAATGCATCCAAAACCAAACTCCTATCCTTACATCATCAACGCTCTGATCCCCATCTGGCATCAATTGTGATGGATGGCTCTCGTCTGGGTGAGTCCTCGTGTTTTGACAAGCTTCTGGGTTTGACCTTTACTCCTGATCTGAAATGGAACACGTACATCAAGTCTGTTGACAGGGTCGCTGGAAAGATGGTGGGATCCTTCTACTGCTCCAGAAGATATCTCACTACTGATGCAATTCTCTATCTATATAAAAGCCAAGTACGTCCAAGGATGGAATACTGTTGCCATATCTGGGCAGGAGCTGCTAAAAACAGCCTATCCTGTCTTGACAGAGTATAAAATAGACTTCGTGGCTTAGTAGGGACTGCCCTTTTCTCTACCCTGCAACCTCTCTTCCACAGAAGAGACGTTGCGAGCCTATCCTTGTTTTATCGTTATTTCTATGGCAGGTGCTCGTCTGAACTCCAATCTCTGGTCCCCACTCGCCAATCTTTCACGAAAAACACCCGTCTAGCTGAATCCACAGTGAAAAATTTCCCCCACTCTATATCTGTGCCCAAATCAAAACGCGGATTCCATGAACAAAGCTTCTTTCTTAGAACTGCACGCCTGTGGAACTCTGTTCCGTCTGCCTGCTTCCCACCGGACTACAACTTGGATGTCTTCAAGTCCAATGTTAACAAATTCCTAATGAACCGCCCCCTTAAGTAAACACTTCATCAAATCTCCACATTAACGTAATGTACTTGCAATAACCCTTATCCCTGAGTGGCTTCCGGGCCTTGATAAGTGGTGATCACTGTGTAAAAAAAAAAAAAAAAACTCCACATACTATGAAGCAAGGGGATATTTTATTGGTGCCATATTAGTTCCATATATTTAAATAAAGAAACGTAACACGTATTTGAGTGACAAGTATCGCCAATTACTTTCCTTGCTTGAAACGAATGATCTTATTTTTATGATTCATAACTAGGGTTATGACAACAGCATATTCTTTTCATTGTTTTGACTCTCGAGTATATATCCGACACAGTTAGACAGTTAATTAACAGAGAACCACATCACTCTATATAAAAGCATATAAAATATCAACGGATACGCACTGGATAGTCAAAACAATGAAAAGAATATGCTGTTGTCCTAGCCCTACTCATGACTTTTTCCAGACTTTCTAATTGGTATAATCGAAACAATTGTTTTCAATAAGTTTAATTCTTTTTAAAAACGCACTTGCTATACTTGATTTGAGGAAAGGATTAACTAACAATAATTTGTAAACGACAAATTTTAATGTCAATCATGAATTAAAAAGGTGACCTAAATCGTAAACACAAAGTGTGACAGATATATGCATATGTGTCAGCAATTAGTAAGACCTACTATTCCTGGAATAAGACAAGATCCAGAAATATTGGTTTATCCATGTACAAGCATCCTCCGGTGAAAGGTTTTCAGTGACTGATTAATCATAGAGTAATCTATTCCAATTTGAATATTGAGCAAGTATATTATATCTTTTTCAGTCAGAAATTATTTTATCTAAAATTTAAACAAGTTAATCAATATCTAAATTCAATATAAAAAGTTTGATTTTTTTTTTTGCTCATGTTCATGTACAGTAGAAAATCTGATAATTGATGGAAGGACGAATGATAAGAGAGGTAGTACGACATAAATAATAGAAAGAGAGTTGACCGACAATTTTGTTGCAAGAGAATTTAACAAATATTTAGAAAAATAAGATATTAACATTTTTGAAAGCCTTTTGGAATTTCTAAATATATGTATATCATTGTGTCTCAGGGGATCGGGGGGTTATTAATTTAGCCGTTTTGTTTAATTATTGAAAATCAAAAGAAATTCAATTTTTATAAAATGAAGCTGATTAATGATGAAACAGCATATTTCATTACATAAGAAAATATTTTTTTGTATTAAAAATTATATGTAGAATTATGTATGTTAGCGATTGTGTGTGCTACTCCTGCATAGAATCTTATATTTTAGAAAGCGATAATTTCCAAAATACGCATTATATCTCGAAAAAAAAGATGTCATATCAATAAAACTAGGTGTTACAAGTGAATTAAAGAGAATGAATTTTAGTCATTTCTTCAGCTTTTCTCTCTATCTATTGTTGCTAAACATCAGGTCGTTGGCAGTGTCAGAAATTTCGTGAAAATAGCGAATAATTCCACCCCATCTTTCCAAGCTTATAACTCCTCGAAAAATGCAATTCAAGCCCTAATTTTTTTTTTCAATTAAAGGAGCAAGGACCAAGATTTCATTTTAAAAAAAAACGTGTTTTTTTTTAAAAAGGTTTTAAACTTCGGACTTTACAGGTAAAATTCTACAAGAACAATATGTTTTTTTTGTTTTAAATTTGAATATATTATGTATTGACCTTTTCTATTCAATTTGTGAGTAAATAATTATGTACTTATCGGGGTCTAAATTAATTATTATTTGACATTTACAAAATGGGAGGCGTGAATTATTCGACCCCCTGTCTTTCCAAGCTTATAACTCCTCGAAAAATGTAATTCAAGCCCTAATTTTTTTTCAATTAAAGGAGCAAGGACCAAGGTTCCATTAAAAATAAAAGAAAAAACAAATAACGTGGTTTTAAAAAAAGCTTTTAAACTTCAAACTTTACAGGTAAAATTCTAAAAGAACACTATGTCTTTTTTTTTTTTAATTTGAATATATTATGTATTGACCTTTTCTCTTCAATTTGTGAGTAAATTAATTATTTACTTTCGGGTTACTAAATTAAGTATTTACTTTTTAATAGACACTTAAAAATTGGGATGGGGGGGGGTCGTGAATTTAAAAAAAACAAAACGTTTGTCTAAAATATTATATTCGATTTATTGGAAAGAACATAAAATTTCACATTGACCCTGAAAATATCGTAAAAATAGAATCAATAGAAAAATTTTGATAGATTTTTAATTGAAAAATATTGAGTTCGGAAAATTCATTACTGTTTTAAAAAAAAAAAAATATATATATATATATCTATTACTTTTAAAACAACTGTAATAGTTTATTTTGGAAGTATAATCCATAAAGAAAATAAATAACCCACTTTTAACAGAGAAATTCCGAGATTTTTATATTGTATTCGCAGTTTCGTGTTAGGGGTGTCAAAAATTCCTACAAAAATTCTGATACTGCTATCAGGTCGTAGTATCAATTTGGCTTTTTTATGATGTAAAAACTTAATATATCACAATCGCATAGTTTTAATATATTCTTCTCTATAAAATAAAGTTAACAATTATGAGTATATAATAATAATAAATCATTTTACTACCAATTAATAATTTTGAATTATCTAAAACAAGGCTCAGTACCACTTTGATGTAAGAGGCTACTATCAGGAACATAAGTTGCAGGGATAATATGTAGGGAGTTGAGCAGCAAAATTTCTGTTCACATTACACTTGAACTTCTGCATGTCAGTAGCGTTGGAGAAGCAGGAACTCGGAAGAGAATTCCAAACTCTAGCAATTTTGGGGAAGAAACTATTAGAGTAGAAGGCTTTCTTACATCAAGGGATCTCTACTGTGTTGGGGTGGGATTTTGTTACTTGGCAGATTCCTTGGGGGTATTTCCATCGAGCGGGTACAAGAACTTGTAGTTCGTCGGAGCATCCACCATTAAAATGCTTGTACAGCAGGCAGAGGGATACAACATTTCGTCAATGGGACCGATGTTGAAGCTTAGATGACAGTTCAGGATTTATCAGTTTGGTGATTCTCTTTGAACAGGAGTGAGACTAGTAGCAGATGCACCAGCCCAAATGTTATTACTCTTCTGGGTTCACTTAAAATAACACAAAGCGTACTAAAAATTTTACACAAGTTGATGCCGTGGTATTGTGAAAATTTAGTCTTATATTTTAGAAAGTGATTATTTTCAAAATGAGCATTAACATCTCGAAAAGAAGATGCCATATCAATAAAACTAGGTGTTACAATACTCCATGGCTGACTGTAATAGCTTCTGTACATTTATATCGGATCTACCTTTGCGTTCCATGTTAAAAAGAATGTGTCTCCTATAGAATCAAACCTGATGGAATGGTTAATTGTAAGTATAGGCCGATTCATACCCTTCAAAAATTCCAACAAAAGCCTAACAGCCAGCTGTGGTTCTCTCCAGAGTGTATTGCTGCCATTGCATACAGAAATCACTTTTTCTATTGCTTCCAACATAACAGATGTACTAAGACTTAAGCCGCTTTCAGGACTGCAACCAACCACTGTAAAAGAGTAATAAAGAACGTGAGAGAGTTGTATGCTCAGTCCATTAAGTCCAAAATAGTTGAGCAATGGCTTGGTTCCAACGACTTTTCGAAAATACCTAACAGGGTCCTGAACAGAAGCATGTGCTCAATGGCCCTGAGGTAATCTCACCAGCATCTTTGCCAAAAGCTTTGCAGCTGATTCTACCCTATGCGATCAAGGCTACCATTCCCTTGTATATTCTCCTGTATCTGAAAACATGTTATGCGACATACAAATATTTGTGCATGTTGCCAAGCTCATCAAATACTTTGATTCCAATAAAGCAACAGACACTGACGGCATTCCAAGTATAGTGCTGAAAAAGCTTCAACCAGAACTATCTCTTATATTTACAAAGCTGTTTAAGCATTGTCTTAGGAGAATTGCTTCTCAACACCCTGGTAAACCTAATCAGAGTACCCCGTATTTAAGAATTCAGGTGATCGGTCATCTTCCTCTCAATACAGACCAATAAGTTTCCTGTGCATGATGAGTAAGTTGTTGAAATCTGTATTAAATAAAGAAGTAGTCAATAACCTCAGCAAAAATAGCCTTCTTAGTGACATGCAATATGGTTTCTGTTCTGCTAGATCTACAGCAGATGTTCCAACAGTTATATCTCATATAATTAACGAATCTCTTAACAGAGGTTTCCTTTCTAGGGCAAGAACTCTTGACATATCAAAGGCCTTTGATAGGGTATGGCATAAAGGTTTACTCCACAAGATCTCCAGCTACTGTATAGCTGGAAATGTTTTCTCAATTATTAAATCATTTTTCTCTGATAGGTTCATAAGAGTAGTAGTTGATGTGCAGAAATCAGAAGCTTACAGAATTAATGCTGGAGTCCCTCAGAGGTCCATCCTGGGCCCAACTCTCTTCCTGATCTTCATCAATGATCTTTCAAATCACATTCTAAGATCATTGATTGACATTTATGTGCTGACGGCACTATCATCTAGGGTAACACATCAAAGCCTGTAAATGACCAAGCTCTCTCTGATTCCCTTTTCTCAGATCTTGAGCCTGGTGCTACCAGATCAAGCTGTCCTTTGGCTTCCTGAGACGAAATGCACCTACATTGAGGTTTTTTGTTTTCTGATATTTTTTGTAAAACTTAATTTTGTTCTTCAAAAACAAAAACAACAGCCCTTCTCCCTCCCATTTGTATTTTAATCCCCCCCACTCCCAGACCCTGTCGGTGGAGTATCAGAATACACCCACTGCCCCCGTGCAAAGAGTAAAAGTCCCTCAATGGGGCCACCTGTTGGCCGTAGGTGGCGACCCGTAATGCCTTAGAACGGGATCCTGGTGGCTGAGAACCTCATGACCTTAGAACCAAGTGGCCGTGAGTTAGCAACACTCCACTTCGGTCCTTACTTCGGCTAGACGGGCGGTCGGGCAGGCTCGACTTGATCAACCGGCTAGTCATGACAGTCCCTAATAATAGTAAACTCCCACAAAAAGAGAAATACAAACACATTGCACTTATATAAAAAACACACACACACAAACACACACATACTATCATTAGAAGGCGATGGCAAGGGGCAATCAGATGGTGAAAACTGATGCTATTGACAACCAACCCTTTCTATACCTCGCTGGGTCCGAGGAAATGAAAAATATCATCATAAGCAGCTATACTCACTGTTTGAGTATATCATCATTGTATCCCTGAGATGCTTGGGCGAATGGGTTTCCCCCCAACCATCTCTTAATTTAGGGCTCCGAGGAGGGTGGGATGATGAAAAAAAAAAAATTCTATGGCTTCCAAAAAAATTAAAAGACCCCATCCAGAAAGTGATGAAGATGAAAACACAAACTTTCCGAAGTATAAAATCTTGGAATCGCAAGATAACACACAAATAACTAAAATGTCCTCATTCATAATTGAAAAAATTATCAACAAAAATCTGAGCAGAAAACGAATTAAAAAATTACAAAATGGAACTTTACTCATACAAGTATCTACTAAAAGTAGTGCCGTAGAAATTTTAACATGGACAAAGTTCCATGATATAAACATCAAAGCCTACCCTCACAAAACCCTCAACACTTCAAAGGGAGTCATCAGATATCCAAAATTAAACACCTGGCCTCTAGAAGAAATAAAAACAAACCTAAAAAAACAAAAAATTATAGATACTAAAAGAATTACAATAAAAAGAAACGAACAATAAACACCAACACATAGTATTAACTTTCAATGCTCCCATTCCACCAACTGAACTCAAGATTGGATATATTAACATTAAAGTAGAAACATATATCCCCAGACCACTTCGCTGCCTAAACTGCCCAAAATTTGGCCACTTCAAAGAATACTGCACTAGGAAAACGTATGCCCAAAATGTAGCACTAATAAACACCAGGAAACAGAATGCCAAGGAAATATAAAATTCCCAAACTGTAGTGAGAACCATCCAGCATACTCATCGCTCTGCCAAAACTGGATCAAAGAAAAAAAAATAAACGAACTAAAATATACCAAAACCATAAGTTTTACCAAAGCTAGAAAAATTATTGAAACAGCCACCACAACAGAACCAACTAGATCATATGCAGGTGCAACCAAAAATCAATTAAAAACAATAGAAAACATTGAACTAAAGGAAATCTCTTACCTCATAAAATCACTTCAAGAACTAGTTCAGGCATTGAGGGCCACCTAACAGCAACTGCCGTCAACTCAAGTTGTACTTGAAATAACTACCAAACAGTTGAAAATAAAATCCCACCAAATCCCAAAAATCAAACACAATCCTCTAACAAAAAACCCACACAAACTGAAAACATCCCAAAACCAAAAGAACAATCGCCTAGTACCCTCCGCAAAGAAAAAAAATCAAATCTCACACCAACCAAATAGAAAATAAATGAAAAACCCCAAAAAGACAGATCTCGCTCCACGTCAAAAACCAGAACTACAGATCAGAACAAATTTAAATCCTTGGAAATAATGGAAACAGATGACAGAGCCTCCGAACCCCCATAATCAAATAGTAGAAAATAACCACTGTTATTATTTATAAAATAAAAGGAAATCAAAAACATAAAACTAAACTATGGCCAACAAAATAATCCAATAGAATTGCAGAGGTATAAAAGCCAACAAGAATGAATTACTTCTACTAATATCCAATCTCTGCCCTACTATAATATGCCTACAAGATACTTTTCTAAAACCATCTGAAACTATCAATCTCCGTAACTTCACTGAATATAACCACGCAACAAATAATCCAAATAGAGCTTCTGGAGGAACATCTATTCTCATCAACAAAAACACAGTACAAAGCCAAATAAATCTACAAACTAATTTACAGACAATTGCCACCACAACTACTCTACATAGAACAGTCATAATCTGCTCCATCTATCTACCCCTGAATGACCCTATAGATGAAACAGAGATAGAAAAACTTATCAACCAACTTCCTTGCCCCTTCATATTATTAGGTGATTTTAACAGTCATAATGTTAGTTGGGGATGTTCAGACAAAGACAGAAAGGTGTAGCAGAATTAGCAATAACCGAAATGAGGGGAAATAGAGAGCTTACCTTAGATTCGTCTGTTGTGTTTCGGCCTGAGCGGAACAGAGAGTTCCAAGATGGCGTCCATGGATTTTTAGTAGCGTTTATCCCATGCAATTATTGTAGAATCTGTCTGCTCTCACGCGATTATGCAAATACATAATTCCCGGCCGCTATAAAGGCAGGTCACTGGAAAGCAGTCAGGGGGCGTCCTGCAGATTGTGGGTAGGTGGTTCTGGTGATTGGATTGTGCTTTGTGACGAACCATGTGCTTGCAAGAAGCGGGTTTTTTTCTTTCTGTTTTTTTTGTCTTCTTTCTCCACGATTATTACAGACAAGAAACCCCTCTCTTCTAAAGTGGCGATACTGACTATTTCCTATCTGTGTTCCTGACTTTTTTTTTTTGCCTACTACATTTTGCTTCATCATGATAGAAAATATTATCAACAACAACAACAACCTATGCATATATAATAACAAAAAAACAACCTTTATTCACTCTGCTACAAACTCATACTCAGCAATTGACCTCTCTATAAGTGATTCTAGTATCTTTATGGATTACAACTGGACAGTGCACGAGGACACTTGTGGGAGCGACCAGTTCCCAATAATATTAGAACACTTTGGTCCTGAAACAAACTCAAAAATTCCTCGTTGGAACCTTAAAAAAGGTAACTGAAATAAATTCAAATCATTATGCGAACACAAACTCTTACCTGGAAAACATGTGAAAGACCCAATCACTCACTTTACAGATACCATCATTTCAATAGCTGAGGAACGCATACCGAAAACAAAGGTATCAACCAAGTATAGTCGGTCCTGATTCAATGATGATTGCAAAAAGGCTATCATTAACCATTCGGTCAGATCTGATACTATAGAGAACACATCCTTTTTAAACATGGAATGCAGAAGTAGATCAGATATAAATGTACGGAAGCTATCCCAGTCCGCCATAGAGTATTGGTATACAGTACGGTGGAGAGGTACATCTACAACTTGCTGCATTAAGAAAATTCAACAACCGACCATATTCTTTTTAAGCGAAACTGGAATAGGGTCGACCACCTCCCTAGATGAGTTCATAATTAAAGGATACTCTAACTTAACATCTAAATTTGACCCCCAAGGCTGGCCACGGGCATGGAATATGTGCCTGCATTAAAGATGGCTTCCCGTGTCGCAGGGATATCTCCAGAGAAGAGCCTAATCTATCTTATATGTGCTTCCGGGTTGCACTTGCTTACGCCACCGCATTTATATTTGCCCTCTATCGCCCCCACAACAGCTGAGTTACTGTCTTTAAGAGTATATCAGAGAAAATTGACCACATTCTGTCTGCTCATCCCTCAGCTAACATTCACATTTGCGGTGACTTCAATGTCCATAATGTGGAATGGCTGACCCACTCAAATAACACTGATGATGAGGGGAGGTTCTGTCATGATCTTGCCATTGCCTATGACCTCACTCACATTGTTCGCGAGCCCACCCATGTGCCCGATACTACCGGTCAGTACACAAGCCTTCTAGACCTTTTTCTATCCACTTCCCCTGAGCTATGCTCATGTTCCGTTCAATCTCCTCTGGGATCCTCTGACCACTGCATCGTATCAGTTAAGATAAAAATGAAATATAATAAATCTACAGATGTACCTCTCCACCGTACTGTATACTGATACTCTATGGCGGACTGGGATAGCTTCCGTACATTCATATCTGATCTACTTCTGCATTCCATGTTTAAAAAGGATGTGTCCTCTACAGTATCAGATCTGACCGAATGGTTAATTGTATGCATAGACCAATTCATACCAGACATGCACACATAACCCACTTCTTTCTGCTAAAAAAAAGAAGACCCTCCAGAATGTGTGGCATGCCAAGACCCCTTTACTGTAAAACACTTTCTTTTGGATTGTAGCGACCTCGAGCATATCCGGCAGAATTATTACAATGTTAACAATTTGAAAGAACTATTTAAAAAAGTCAATCCTAACAAAATACTAGCATTCCTAAAAAAAAGCCAATTTATACAAAAGAATATAATTTTACCCGATCCAATTTCACCACCACCAAAAAATAAAAAATAAAAAACACCTAATGACCCAAAAAGGCTGATTGAATAAGTTAAAATATCTAACAAAAAAAAATATGACGGATCTCGGCATTAAATAACCAAAAAAAAAAAAAAAAGGTTGATACGCCGTAAAACCCAACCCAACCCAACCCAACCTAACCTAACCTAACTGATCTTGAGCACGTGGTACAAGGGATGAAGTGAAATGAATGGCTCTCGTCTTGGGGAGGCTCGATGTTTTGACAAGCTTCTGGGCTTAACCTTTACTTCTGATCTGAAATGAAACATGTACATTAAATCTGTTGCCAAGGTCGCTGGAAAAATGGTGGGATCCTTCCACCATTAGATATCTCACTGCTGATTCAATTCTCTATCTATATAAAAGCCAGGTACTCCCAAGGATGGAGTATTGTTGCCACATCTGGGCAGGAGCTGCTAGAAAGACCTTATCCTGCTTTGACAGAATTTAAAATAGATTTTGTAGCCTAGGGGGGGGTGCCTTTTTCTGTTCCCTGCAACCTTTTCACACAGAAGAGAGGTTGTGGGCCTGTCTCTGCTTTATCGTTATTTTCATGACAAATGCTCGTCTGAGCTCCAATCTATGTTCGTCCTTCGGCAAACTTTCATGAAAAGCACTCATCTAGGTGAAACCTCCTATCAATAATTTCGCCCACTCTTTATCTGTGCCTAAACTTAAACGTAGATTCCATGAACAAAGCTTCTTTCTTAGAACTGCACACCTGTGGAACTCTTTTGCCTGCTTTTCAGCCGATTACTATATGGTCGTCTTCAAGTCCAATGTAAACAAATTTTTGATGAGCCGTCCACTTAAGTAATCCAATTTATCAAATTTCCACTACTACTATTTACTACGATATTGTCATTGACTAAAACTCATTAACCCTTATCCTCGAGTGGCCTCCAGGCCTTGATAAGAGATGACTCTTACATAAAACATTCCGATTAATCGTCCCAACACTAATAAATAAATTATATTTATTAAATATATATATTATTTAATGTAAATAAATAATAGTCTTTCGAATTGGAGTGAAAAACCATACAAGCCAGTAACATTCTTAGAGTAAATGAAGCATATTACTCGATTTTGTCTACTAATTTGTTATAGAAACATTTCAAATATAGTAATACTAACAGTGTATGAAATGCTTATTTGTTAGACAATAAAATATTAATAACTACAAAAGATGATGCTTTGCCAGGTTCATAAAAATCTTTCAATATTTGTTACTAGCGAAATAGATTTTTTTTTTGTTGGCATCGGTGTGTTAAGCTGCATGAGTTCATGAAAATATTCGAACTTGCTCGAATATTACGTTTCCATATCTGCATTGTCAACAGTATGAGGTATACGAGTGACATCCATTGGCTACCAGGTGGCAAAAACCAGGCAAAACATTATCTATTATAAATATGTGTACGTAATAATAGATGACGACGATGCTTCTCGCCAAATCCTATGTGTTTAAATTTCTAACCTGCATGCTAATAGCTTTCGGCAGATGCACAAATTTAAATCGTACCCAACAAATAAGAATCATCTATAGACTAATAGCCAGGGGGGTTAACACCTGCGAATTTCGAAAATGTAGTCAGCAAGAACGTAGCTCTTGGTGACATGAATTATTCACATACTTTGGCGGAGACGCATTTGTTAAAAATACTCTGTAAAAAAATCTTTAAATGAATAGACTTTTATTTGAACAAGAAAATAAGAAATATGTTAAGAAATACGTTAGTGTACAAAAATGTTTGCAATTTAAAGACGAACACCAGAGGTAGATTATCTAACATCATTTTGGATCATAGTCTTATATATAAAGTAATTCTCATTCATTTTTAAAAAAATTTTTAAAATAGCAAAGTTACTGCTCATAAATCACGGTACACTCCACAAATACCCAAGTGCTGTCCATTATTTCATGGAATGTGTCTTGGGCAAGAATGTTTGGCGGCGCCTATCCTTCTCTGACCACATACAGCACTTGATATTACCAAATGGTCACCCATTTTAGTATTGACAAAGCTCAACGTCACTTAATTTCACTAATTTAGGCCGTACAAATCTTGATTTTTTGCTGTAAATAATTCCTCTATTAGGAATGACATCTTAGGATGATGATGATGTTTATATTAGACTTATTTAGCACTGAAATCAACAGAATCAATAAATTACCCCACTTTTTATCTGTGCCCTAAACCTAAACAGATTCTTTTTTCTTAGAACTGCATGCCATATGGAACTCTGTTCCGTTTTCCTGCTTTCCACCTGACTACAATATGGTAGTCTTCAAGTCCAATTTCCACTATTAACGATTACTACGACATTTTTCCATTGACTACTGCACACTCATTACTCCTTATCCTAGAGTGGCCTCTGGGCCTCGATAAGTAGTGACTCTTTCATAAAAACAAGTCTGAAACATTTCTGAAATGACTTTTTCCCCCCACTTATTACAATATGATGCGGATTCTGTGCAGTTCTAGGAGATCCAATCTTCTAGGTTTTGCTTTCTCTCTTTGAAAAGGGGTTAATTTATTGCTATTTGCATGCGGCACCTTGTATCAGTGAGTCGATGGATTTGTCCAGGTCAGAGTGATTCTCCTCAAGGAGGCTAGCTCCTCAATCTCACTTTCCAAGACTGGTGTCACATTTCTCGCTGTGGGAAAGAGATAAATTCCCATATATAGGTATATATTAGTGATGAGACGATTAATCGGAATCGGAAAAATCGAACCATTTTGGGGTATCGGAATCGGAAAAATGTGTGCATATTTTCCGATGCCAAAACGATTCTTTTAATTGTTCTTTTTATTTGAATGTGTTTAAAGCAAAGTCTTCCTTTGCTGGTAATAATGATAAAATAATAAATATTTATTGGTTTTTAACTACTAGTAAAACTAAAATCGATAGATGATCATTCACAAGTGTATTTTTTTCGTTTAGTCAAATATCTCCACATTTAGCATGAATTTTTACGGTAAGCAGGGGAAAATAACAACTCTATAGTTAAATATTTACAGATATATAAAGAATCAGAATCGGAAATTGTATCAGAATCGGGGAAAAATACTGGAATCGTCCCATCACTATATATATATACATATGTGTGTGTGTGAGTGTATAATCAGTCAGTCAATAAACATTATGGTAATTTCAAGAGTTCTGTTAAAGCTGTCTTATTTGATCTTCGGTAGTAATCAGAACGTTCCAATTCTGTGCCGTGCTTTTAAAGATAGAATTTTGTCGTTTTAGTTGAATTAAATAGTCAGCTATGGAAATTACATCACAAAAATATAAAACGACGCATGAATATTTTGTATTTTCCAATATTTATTTTAAAAAATACAAATACAATATAAACTGATTAAAAAAAACAGTGCTGTTCCGATGTTCTGGTTTATAAGAACTGTTTTATCTTGGTGAGAAGAGGATCTGTGAAAGAGAAAAAATAGACAGAAATTTAAAAGACAATTTGTAAATAAATTTTCTAATAGTTTGAAAGAGAACAGATGTTCAATTTACTCAAATAATTGTGTAATTATCCATTACACACAATTTTAAAAATGTCATTTCTTCATGTTTTTCTGTATGAAAAAATGTCATTTCTTCATGTTTCTCTGTATGAAAAAAAATCGATTTTATGTAAAACTAATTAAAAAATATTCCTGCAATTATGAAGAAGCCCAATATGCAAAATGATAGATGCTTGGTCATCGGTTTTAATTTTTCTGATCAAAATTCGAACATAGTAATAGATACATAAAGAGAAAGATATGAGTTTTGTAATTTGAAGTTTACGTGTGTTGTTTGCCAGAAGTGATTTGGGATCGGCCTGCTCAGTTGAAGTTCTGTTTGGGTTACTGCATCACTGTCTCTAACTTTGCAAAGAGTATTTATTCCATCTATTCTCCTTCCATGGGTTTAATGTAAGATTAGACTAGTTGCATAACCAAGTTCAGTTTGGAAGAAGAAAATCAACAGAAAGAAATTTATGAAGAGTGGAGTTAAGCAATGCCCGGTCAGAAAAAGGAACAGTTGGAATTATTACTTCACTATAGGCTGCTCATTTAGGTAACCTCTAGAGGGGGTATCCTTTTGCTTCAAGACAATAAAGGCTCTGGATATTTAAGAAAATCCCATAACGAGTTTGACAATAACTTGTGGTAAACAGCAATACAACAGAAATCTTAAACTAGCAAATATCGGTATAATAGACGTAGAATCTGTTTTTTTTTTCTTCCTTTGTAAAATGACATTAAAATTATGTGAAATTTTTTTATTGATGAAATATTAGTTGAACTGTATTTATTTAAATATTCCTAAAGGTTAGAAATTATACAAGATTTTCATAAAGAATATCAGACATTATTTCAGAGAAAAGAAATATTGTCCAAATTTATTATTTACGTTTCATACTGTATTTCTCATCTTAGTTTCTCTCATTTTCTCAATACCTGAAAGTACAATGGTAAAAAAAAAAAAAAAAAACGAAAACCAGGAGAAAACAATTCATGCTAGATGAAAAAGTAGGCGCTTCTACACTATTAGGACGAAATTTTTTAGTTGATAAATGGAGTTTTTAGATAAAAAAAAAAACAATGGTTTCTACTGATTTTTTTTTTATCAATTCTTATAAATTACAATGGTAGCTTCCAAATTATGTAGTTGAAATTACCTGAATATTACTGAAAAATGAAAAGAACAACTTTAATCGTGTTAGCAGGTGAAAAGTTGAGGCCATCTTGTTTAAATCGAAACGGAAAATTACCTCCCTTTTGAACTTTCCTGTGTCTTACGATCATTTTCATCAACTTCTATTTTTTATTTTCTTTAATAAATAATTTTCTTCTTTATTAATTTTCATCATTTTTGGATACAATCATCTTAAAGCTACAAGAAATACTATTGTTTTCATGTGAAATTCAGTATTATGATTTCCGAAATTTCGTCCTAATAGTGTAGAAGTGCCAAAAAGTATATTGTTTTCCTTGTGGTGCATGGTACTGCTTCTTTGATGCATTACTATATTTCTGTTTAGATTTACAATGTAAAGTGATCAAATGCCAGAATAGAAAAAAATAATATTGTCATTTTCCTGAAGCATGTAACAGATCTTATATACAGAAATTAATAGAAATGTAGGTTTAAAAAAAATTTTACAAATATTTTTTTTAAATTTCTATTTAATTTGCACAGGCATGGCAATGTTTATTAGTTACATAGTTTTTATTACGGTTAATCTTAATTAAAAAAATATGAATTTTATGAATAGGAGCTATTTGTTTGAACCAGATATTAGTTTTAAGTGATTTAATTTCTATTTGATATATAAAAAAATGCTTCGACAGTTAACCTACATGCATGTCAAATTCAGTTACCTTTATATAGGAGTGGTGTAGGCTTCTTTAACCCTGACCTTCATTATTTTATGTTTAATGAAGCTAAAGAATGATATTTGTTGTTCAATCTAAAATAAAAAGGTTTTACAAGCAAATATATACTAAATAAATAATGAATTTTACAAGTGAAATTTATTATATTAGCAGAGTTACCTGGCGTTGCTCGGGGCAACTTTAAATTTAATTTAATATGAACTTTAATAAAAATGGGTTAAACCCATTTTTATTAAAGTTCCTTTCTTTCTACCTCCTCTCTTTATTTTCTCTTTCCTTCTCTCAAACCTGCCTTTTTCTACGCAGCTCATATCGAGACAACTTTAGTTTATCTTGCTTTCCCGAGGAATAAAACAGAATAAGGGAAATAATTACTTTAAAGTAAATGATTTTTTTTATCATTTAGTTAATAAAATGATTGAAGTTCCTCCTGACGAAACTTTGGTCAGTTCACTCCAAAAATAAATATATTTAAAAAAAATTTTTTTTTTTTTTTTTTTTTTAGATATTTTTCATTCTGGACAACGCTAATCAAAATATACTAAGTTTGTGAGTTTGTTGTGCATTTTTTTTTTTTACTTTCAGTTGGGCATGCGCAAACAACTGCCCTTTATATAATACTGGCAGGAATACCTGGCGTTGCATTACTTCTGAAACGACCCTTGTATATTTACCACTTCCTGAAGGATATTAGTAAAAACAGTAGTATCGACATATCTAGAAGCCAGCAGGACGAGCTCACACATCTAACTACTACATTACATGACTTTCACACATACATTATATATATGCTGTCCTTATCAAACCTTGTTAAGTAATATTTTTATTTGTATTTTTCTTTAGCTCCAACATTTACAAAATATTACTTAATGAAGTAAAATATAAGTATCTTTACTATATCCTGAAATATTGTGAGTTTGAATCTAATCTGAACCATTCATCTGGCTCAATCAGTTCGCACAACGTACTTATAGAGTTGGATATAAATATCAGTGCTCTAAACTTCATGTGATGAATGAAAGGAATGAATATTCTTATGAAATAGTATAAAAATGTCAAGTGTCTGATCATTTTTTTTTTTTTTTTTTTTTTTTTTTTTTTTACATAGGCATCACCACATTATCAAGGCCAAGAGGCCACTCAAGGATAAGGGTTAAAGAGTGTACAGTAGAGATTGGACATTATAGTAATCATTAGTAATGAAAATTTGGTAAAGTTGATAACTTATATGGAACGGCTCATCAAGAACTTATTTACGTTAGACTTGAAGACAACCATATTGTAGTCAGCCGGAAAGCAGGAAAACGGAAGACAATTCCACAGGGGTGCAGTTCTAAGAAAAAAGCTTTGTTCATGGAATCTACGTTTAGGTTTAGGCAGAGATAAAGAGTGGGGGGAATTATTGATAGTGTTAACAGCTAGACGAGTGTTTCTTGTGAAAGTTTGGCGAGGGGGGACCATAGATTGAAGCTCAGTCAAACACTTTCCATGAAAATAACGATATATCAGAGACAAACTCGCAACATCTATTCTGTGAGATAAAGTTTGCAAGGAAGAGAAAAGGACATCTCCTACGAGGCTACGAAGTCTATTTTGAACTCTATCAAGGCAGGCCAAGTCCTTTCTAGCAGCTCCTGCTCAGATGTGGCAACAGTATTCCATCCTTGGACATACCTGGCTCTTATATAGATAGAGAATAGCATCAGCAGTGAGATATCTACCGGATCGATAGAAAGATCCCACCATTTTTCCAGCGGCCTTGGCAACAGATTTGATGTACGTGTTTCATTTAAGATCAGGAGTAATGGTCAAGCCAAGAAGTTTGTCAAAACTTGAGGCCTCCTGAAGACGAGAGCCATTCATTTCAATTGATGTCAGATGTGGATCAGAATGTTGATGATGTAAAGAGAGAAGCTTGGTTTTAGATGCATTAAAAGTAACCAGCCATTCTTTACCCCATTGTACTACGTGCTCAAGATCAGAGGAGAGAGAATTGGAGAGAACTTGGTCATTTACTGTCTTAGATGTGCTACCATAAATGGTAGTGTCGTCAGCATAGATGTCTACAAATGATGTAAGGATGTGATTTGGAAGATCATTAATGTAGATTAGGAAAAGAGTTGGGCCCAGGATGGACCCCTGAGGGACACTGGCATTAATACTGCGAGCTTCTGATTTTTGCCCCTCAACTACTACTCTTATGAACCTATCAGAAAGAAATGATTTAATAATTGAGAAGACATTTCCAGCAATACCATAGCTAGAGATCTTATGAAGTAAACCTTTATGCCATACCCTATCAAAGCCCTTAGATATGTCAAGAGCAATTGCCCTAGAAAGGTTTCCTCCGTCAAGAGATTTGCTAATCCTATGAGATATAACTGTAAGCACATCTGCTGTAGATCTAGCAGAACGGAAACCATATTGAGTGTCACTAAGTAGGTTATTTTTGTTGAGATGGTTGATTACTTCTGTATTTAACACAGATTCCAGCAACTTACTCATGACGCACAGGAGACGTATTGGCCTGTACTGAGAGGGGGATGAGCGATCACCTGAATTCTTAAATACAGGGCATACTGATGAAATTTTCCAGGGAGATGGGAAACTATTCTCCTTAAGACAACGTTTAAACAGTTTTGTAAGTATGGGCGCTAGTTAAGGTTGAAGTTTTTTGAGTACTATAAGTGGAATACCGTCAGGGCCAGTTGCTTTACTGGAATCAAGGTTTTTGATTAGCTTGGCAACATCACGTACAGATATACGTATATCACATAGCGTGTTTTCTGATACAGGAGGAAATATCGGGGGTTGCCAGCCTTGATCGCAAAGGGTAGAATTAGCTGCGAACTTCTTGACAAAGAGTTTGGCTTTGTCTGATGCTGACGAGATTACCTCAGGTCCATTGATAATAGTTGGGATGGAGCACACGCTTCTGTTCAGGATTCTGTTTGCTATTTGCCAAAACTGGTGGGAACCAAGCCGCTGCTCAGCTACTTTGGACTTAACAGATTGAGCATACAACTCTCTTGCATTCTTTATTACTTTCTTACAAGGGTTGCTAGCAGTCCTGAAAGCGGCTTTAGTTTTCATACATCTATTACGTTGGAAACAGTGGAAAAAGTGATTTCTGTGCGCAATGGCAGCAGCACATTCTGGAGAGAACCATGGCTGGCTGTTAGGTTTTTGCTGAAACTTTTTCGAGGGTATGAAACGGTCAATACCTACAATTAACCATTCCGTCAGGTCTAATACTAGAGAGGACACATCCTTTTTAAACATGGAATGCAGAGGTAGATCAGATATAAATGTATGGAAGCTATCCCAGTCAGCCTTAGTGTATCGATATACTGTACGATAGAGAGGTACGTCTGGGGACTTATTACATTTCATTTTTATCTTAATTGATACAACAGAGTGGTCGGAAGAGCCAAGAGGCGACAGAACAGAAACTGAACATAGTTCAGGGCAAGTTGTGAGAAAAAGGTCTAGTAGGCTCGCATACTGGCCATCATTGTCGGGCACACGGGTGGGTTCCTGAACAATCTGAGTGAGGTCATAGGCAATGGAGAAATCATGACAGAACCTTCCCTCATCATCGGTCTTGTTAGAGTGGGTCAACCATTCGATGTTGTGAACATTGAAGTCACCACATACGTGAATGTTAGCTGAAGGATAAGCAGATAAGACTTGGTCAATTTTCTTAGATATGCTTTGAAAGATAGTAACTCCGCTGTTATAGGGGCGATAGAGAGTAAATATAAATGCTGTAGTGTGAGCTAAAGCAACCCGGAAGCACATATAGGGTAAGTTAGGATCTTCCCGGGAGATGTCCCTACCACATGGAAAGTTATCCCTAATATAGGCACAAATTCCATGCCCATGGCGATCTTGGGGGTCAGATTTAGAAGTTAAGTTAGAGTATCCTTTAATTGCGAACTCTTCTAGGGAAATAGCCTGTCCAATGCCAGTTTCACTTAAAAATAAAAGGTCTGGTTTAGTCTCCTATAATTGGGTTTCAACTTCTGGAAGGTTAGAACGTAGACACCTGATGTTGGAGAAGGAGACATGGTAGTAGGGGTCTACGTTGGAAGTTGGAGAACCGGGTTTAATCGTGTATTTTTTCTAGAAACTTGTCATGATGAATTTTTGGAATTTGTGGACTAGGTCATCAGATTTACTTAGAGCAGGACAGAGAGGGGAAACTAAGAGAGAAAAAGAAACGAAGAATTTTTTTTTTTTTATTTGTAGCTAATGATAAGGTAAAGCCGTAACAATTACCCACTAGTATGGCATCGAGAGGCCCCACCAGAAGCTACTGCATGGTCCAGAATCCATTCACCAAATGGCAATACAGCAGCTCCAGTACTGTGCACCTGCTGATAGGACAGCCTCCTTGGTGGTTAATCCAAGGTTCGGGTCCCTCAAACTTTTATCGTTGATGTCAGATTTGATTTGAGATTTAATCATAGTAAAAAATAATAAACAACTAAAAAAATTAAATGACAATAAAATAGCTATTGCTAATCATGATATTTTGGGTAAAATTTACATACCGTAGCCTTGAAGCAAAATGGTCAGCTAGTTCGAGTTCTATGTAATAATGGAAACGAAATAAAAAAAAAAAGCAAGTGTTAAAATTAAATGCAAATCTTTAATTAAAGTATTCAAAGATTTGCATAAAAATTGCAAAAGACTTTTTTTGAGGGAAATGAAAAAAAAATTAAAAAATATGTTGAAAAATATTTTGAAAAAAGTTTATATTATAAAGTGGGGTACTAATGTATTGGTACTGCTTTTATCATATCATTTAAATCTGAAGATTCTGTTGTGGGCATTGGTTTCCCCGATATTTTTATAGTAAGAATTCTTTCTAGAACGACATCGAAGATTACAGGAGTGAGCACGTGAAGGTTGCCAACATCCTAAGTAAAAGTGATTTTTTATGCATCGAACTAGATTCGAACTTGAGACACCCAGGTCATCAGTGTCGTTAACCACTAGACCACCATCACTTTCCAAATGCTGCTTTAATACAACAGCACGAAAAATATATTAAAAAGAAATCAATTCACATGTAACATAACGTCGAAAATGGACAAACAAATAAATCTGACTCAGCGTTTCTTTTTAACACATAAATCGTTTATTACCGTTTTTCTTTCTTCCAGTCTCGACACTCGGTTAGAAAGTCTCGTCTCTCATTGCCACCTGTCTGTCTAATCTAGGATGCGTTTTTTTATTCTTTCGACCACATACTGGCCACAGCCGGCCCATTCTTCCTTCATTTTACACGTTCATCTCGTTCGGCATGACTTGGTTTTTTGCTGACCATGTAGTGTCTTTTTTCTTTTTTCTTCAGACACACACTCCAGCACACTTGCCAATTTGCATACATGTTCAAATGCTGCTCCTGTTGCTAATATAATCGCTTGTCATCCATCCTTTGCTACTGCTAATATTTTTATATGCGCTCTGTTACACACACACACACACACACACACATATATAATCATGTTTAATTTAATTAACAACCAACAAATTTTGGATATCAAATAAGATTAAAGATCCCAGAAAAATTGCTTCAACGCAATAAAAATCATCGGCTTTTGTACAGTTCACATTAAATTAGTATCAGGTTGACAAAAAGTTCTTGTGGTTTTGAACTTATAAATTCAGATGAATATATCTGGGCTCAAACAAATTTATTGATCGAAATGAGCCCCATCAGAATCAACACACTTTTGCAAGTGCAAAAAAAAGTGTATTTATGCTAGTAACATAAAAATTTTGTGTTCTGGTGACGATGAAGTAACTGAAGAAGTTTTTAATATCGATTAGTTTTTTTTAAGTATTTCTCACACAAAATTGTTGATGCTTAAAAAAGTGGTAGTCAGTAGATGAGAGATCTGGAGAGTATGGCGGATGAGGCAGAGTTTCATAGCCCAATTCGTTCAACTGTTACAATGTGCGGTCAGGAATTGTCATGGAGAAGAATTGGGCCTTTTCTGTTGACTAATGTTGGGTGTTGTTGTCGAAGTTTCTGATGCATTTCATCCATTTGTTAACAGTAATTCACTACAGTAATGGTTTCGCCTGCATTCAAATTCAAAAAACTATAATGGATGAGACTGGTCACAGACCACCAGTCAGCATAGTATTCATTTGGTGCAACTCTGGCTTTGGGAAGTGTTGTGAAGCTTCGTTGGTGTCTAACCACTGAGCATCGCATAGCTGGTTGTCATAAAGAAACCACTTTTCATCACGTCACAACCCGGTTGAAAAACAGGTCATTCTTGTTGCATAAAAGAAGGGAAGATGACACTTCATAACAGCGTTTCTTTTGGTTGTCCTTCAATTTGTGAGGCACCCATTTATCAAATATTTTTGTCCTTCGAATCTCTCAAATGGTTGGAAATCGTCATATGCGTCATGGATTGGCTTAATTGATCTTTGTCAACTTCCGATGACCGACGATTATGCTCATCATCTTCAAAACTATCATCGTCGTATTAAAACTTTCTTTGTGCTGTACATTCAGTATTGGTTCCTGAGCCAAATGCTTTGTTGATATCGCGAGCTGTTTCAGCATCTTTTCAGCCTAGCTTGAATTGAATTGAGAAAATTGTAAATTTTCTTTTTTTCCCCATCTTGTATTCAACGTTTTGAAAAGATATTCTTTTAAAACAAACGATTAGATGTAGCGCAAAACGCTCTTTATATATTATTTTAAAGTAAAGGTATTATAAAGAAAACTTATTTGCAATCAAAATTTAAAATTCTGCAAGAACTTTCTTCTCTACCTAATATATTATGTAAAATGTAGTGATTTTCATATTTTAGCGTTTCTTAGCACACTTGTAAAGAACTTCTTACAAAAATGATGAATGTAATAGTTTAACAAACTTTGAAAAATTGAAATCAAACAGAATGGTCATTCAACGGTCATAGAGTGCACCTAGAAATTGGAGGTTGCGGTATTACTCCACCCGCGATTGATTAGTTTTATTTTACCGTTAGTGTCAAAATAATCTTTATTCAATTTTTGGGCGCGTTTTATTCTATCACTATGAATTTCGATCAGTTGAGAACAACTAAATTCAACTATTTCTTATTAAATTAATTTTTTAAATTATATTTGTCCATATTTAATCGGTATGGCACAATCACATTGCCACACTGGTTCTCACCAGATCACTGAAGTTAAGCAATGTAGAGCCTGGCCAGTACCAGATGGGTGACCATTTGGGAAGGCTAGGTGCTGTATGTACCTTCTGGGAAGGTTGAGCATAGGGCAACACCCTCCAGGGGTTAAAGGCTATGGATGGATATTTAGTCGATTATCCATTATATTTCACAAATTAAAATATTGAACCTAATATAAAAACGGTTTAAAGCATGTAGATTAACTCCTTGTTTAAATAGACATTGAAACAACCTTACCTTAGCAGACAACATACCTATGTAAAGAACTATGTAGGTCAGACAAGTATTCCTACATGGCAAGATCTGAACAGAGCAACTCGTTGTAAAATCTGAATGCACCACCCTTTGAGATATTGTAATCATAAAATTTTCATCTGGTGTAGGCAAGTACATTAGTTAATGTTTGAACAGCAATAAATTATCCAATGAGGCTATATCAGGAAATGTTAGGTTATAATTATAATCTTTGAACTTGCATATTGCTTTCTAAACGTAGGCAGCCACTTTGGCTACTTTTGTATTCAACTTTTCATATCCGTATGAGATGAATTAACTATTTTTGCTTGAGGGGGAACTGTTTAATTCTTATTTTATTGTTGACCATAATCACATTTTTACTGTTCAATAATGAGAATTCTAAGAAGCTACTGATATAAATTGAATAATGGCCATGAAAAATGGAGCGACTAAAAGCGAAATAAAAATATTTCATAAAAGGGAAATTTCTGTTCTTGCAATTTTTTAATAACATTTTATGGGGTTTTTTTTCAGTTTGCATGGTGAGTCACTTAAACGTGCAAATTCAGTGGATGCATTTTTAATAAATGCATTTTGAAACTTAAACGTAAAGACCGATAGAATTCGTATGTCAAGGATAAAAAATTGGTATTTTTAAATAAAGTTTACAAATTTAAAAAAAAATCCCACTTGTTAATCCAACTTAAAATGTTCAATAACTCACAACCTCACTTTTGTTCAGTTCAGATGGTGAGAATAAAAATTATTCAAGATTACAGCTGCACAGTATTTTTTTTATTTATATTGGAATGACTGATCAATGTGATTAGGAACAGAATAAAAGCCTCTTATTTTATTATCTTTCTATATGTCCTCAAAATCCAAATTACTTATAAAAACTGCCTACTTTAACATTAGACTCTTAGAAGTATTATTATTATTTGAGTATTATTAGAATATTTATAAAAAATATCCCTTTTGATTAGTGTCAGACAAATAAAAAATCATAAAAAAACATTTGGTACTTTTCTCAGAAAATGTTCAAAATAAAAGGCTAATAGAAAAGTTCACATATTCAAGATATATTTATATACACGGTAATAAATCTACCTCTCTATTTGAAGTGTGTCTATGTATGTAATCGAAAACCCTGAGAGAAATTATCTGATTTTGATATTAATGTGATCTTATGGGGAATCAAAGGTTGTTTTTAAGTTTCTATTTCGGTTTATATTCAATAATAATTTGGGTTTGATGCTGTTTATGGATGTCTGGCTCAAATGCAAATAAAGCAGGAAGTTCATCCCTGGACAAAATGTTATGTAAGCTCACACTATATATATATATATATATATATATATATATATATATATATATATATACAGTGATGATCATATTTATTGGCACGGTAAAATAAAAGTTAAATTTTGTCTAATAAATTCTAAAAAAGGGATTAAATTAAAGAAAATAACAAAGTATATTATGTATTTTTAACTGGCCTTTCCGATGCAGCAATCGGATTTTAGAAAAAATAAATAACAAAGGAACAACAAACATAATTGCAAAAAACCCTTGTTCAAAATTATTGGCACGATTTATTTAATAATCAATTGTATAGCCTTTGGCCTTGATTACCTTCCTCAGTCGCTTTTCATAGTTTACAACCAAGTTGTTGCACTCTTCAGTAGTAATTTTAGCCCACTCTTCCTGACAATAATCCTCCAATTGAATAAGATTCTTAGGCTTCCTTTGCATTACCCTCAATTTTAATGTTCTCCATAAATTTTCAATTGGATTAAGGTCTGGGCTTTGTGATGGCCACTCCAAAACATTAATATGATTGTCCTCAAGCCATTTCTTAGTCAGTTTAGCCGAATGCTTTGGGTCATTATCTTGCATGAACCACCAACGACGACCAAGTGAGAGCTCTTTAGCAGAGTCTTTCAGGTTTTCATCCAATATTTTAACATAATCTTCCTTTTTTATGCTACCTGTGACCTTAACAAGTCGCCCTGGTCCAGAGGCAGCAAAGGATCCCCAAAACATCAAACTGCCTCCACCATGCTTCACTGTGGGTATGGTGTTCTTAGGCAGGAAAGCTTCGCCAGATTTTCTGTAAATATAAGACACTTTATTATGGCCAAATGACTCTATTTTCGTTTCGTCAGTCCATAGAACACGTTTCCAGAATGCAACATCTTTATCAATATGACGTTTTGCAAAGGCTAGCCTTGCTTTCAGGTGCATAGGCTTCAATAAGGGAGTCTTTCTCGGACGACATGCTTTTAAACCAGCTCTCTTCAAAACTCTACCAACTGTATGTCGAGATACATTCACTCCAGAGGTGCTCTGTTCATCAACAATCTCCCCAACAGAGATCCTTGGGTTTTGTTTTACTTGTCAAACAATTTTCCGTTCATCTCTTGGGGAAAGAATCCTTTTTCTCCCTCTACCCTCTAAACTCATAACGTGGCCTTGCGATTTGAACTTGTTTATTATGGCTCTCTAACAGTGGATTTGGGAAGGTTTAGCTTCTTTGAAATCTTATCATAGCCCTCCCCATTGGTATGGCATGCTACAACAAGCTTCCTGACGTCTTCGCTGTGTTCCTTAGTTTTAACCATGGCGATTGAAAATTATAATTTAGTCACTTATAATAGTTTAAATAAATCGCTATCTAAAAATTATCTGAAAAAAATTATTCACTGAATTAGCGTTAAACAAGCATAATATGGCTATAAAAAAGTTCAGAAAGCACGTAAACCGGAAATTGATTGATATTATACTGATACTAAAAGAAAAACAAAGCCGTGCCAATAATTTTGAACAAGGGTTTTTTGCAATTATGTTTGTTGTTCCTTTGTTATTTATTTTTTCTAAAATCCGATTGCTGCATCGGAAAGGCCAGTTAAAAATACATAATATACTTTGTTATTTTCTTTAATTTAATCCCTTTTTTAGAATTTATTAGACAAAATTTAACTTTTATTTTACCGTGCCAATAAATATGATCATCACTATATATATATATATATATATATATATATATATATATATATGGGTTACAAGAACACAAGTTGAAAAGTTTACAGAATCAAACGCCTTAATGCAAAAACATTTTTCCTTATTTTTAAATAATTTGTTGTTGCTCTTAAAAATAACGTTTGTTTGTTTTCCAAAAAATACAACTATTCTATTATTTATAGCATTGGGTAGTATTTGGATGCAATATGGTTGGTAACATATACATAAACAAATTTACCAAAATTAATACTCCTGTCTTGAAAGACAATAATGAAGATGCAGGCCTATACACTGGATAACATCTGAAATGTTTTTAACACAAGGATGGCATAATCCTTGCAAAACTCACAATTCTCAAGCAGTACTGAAAATATGAGAAGCAACACAAGAATTCAAGGCAAGATAAAGGTACTCCTTCTCCTAAACTCCTCTAATCTTTCATGTATAACTCTGAAAGAATTTTCTAAAGATTTTACATCATTGAGGATTTGTGCGTATGTGTACATTAAACTCGTATGCAGGATGTGTAACATATTTTTGTGCATGTATGAATATTCTCCCAAATATCTAAATTTTAAATAAAAAAGAAGTTTTTAGCTAAAAGATTATTTAAATCTGACCTTAAAAAATGTTGATTCTTACCTACATGCTAGTAGTGATCTTTGTTTATATTGGATATTAATTGCTCTTATAAAGGTGGTCATTAACATTTTTTCTGATATCAGCAATGACAGTGCAAATAAATACAGGTGGATGTTTCTTTCGTATTGATAAAAGTGATACCTTTCGTTTACAAAGGCTTTAGATAGAAAATTAAGCAATTTTAAAGAATGTTGTTTCTTTAATTTGATAAATTCAGTCTTTATAGCCATGATAACTGTTTGTCTGTAATTGTACAACCAATGAATAGAACGTAATGGTTGACTTTATTTCAGAATTATCAAGATGAAATGACATTCCTGCCTTAGTAAAAACAAGCCGAGCATGCAGGGTCCCTCTACATGAGATAAAAATTTACTTTCACCATGACTAATGTTTGCCCATAGTTATTTAGAAAAGTGCGAACGAGAGTGACTTACTAGGTCCAAACCCTCCTTTGTCAGAGGACCAATAACATGTTCTATAAATAAATAAATACAGAGTGTATAACTAAATGAAATGCAAAATTTGCCAGTCTCCCAACCTTGGTAAATATAAGAAAGTAAAAACTAAGTCCTAAAGGATGGGGAGTTATATATTCTAAAATCGATTACTTTATATGTTTTGGTGAGAATAAAAAAAAACAACGTATTATGACAGTGTTCAACCTAGGACAATACAGGATACTCTTACAACCCCTAAAAATAAAATAAAAACAATGTAATAATAATAAATAAAATAAAAATAATAGTCAAAAATTTACATCATTTTAAAAAGCCATAATTTGCTTAGAAGTAAAATATATATAATTTAATATTCTTATAATTATCTCAACAAAACCGAATTTAAAGAAAAAATAAACACAAAATCCTTTAACTATTTTCTAGATATTTTCTTTGTTAGTCTCAATTATCTTCCATCAAAATTTTTACATCTTACAATACCTGATCTGCGTGTATTATTCAGAGTTGCTGTCTTTGTGACTATGATTATGGAAATTGAAGAACTTTTATATCAATACGCTGTCCTTTGTCTTGCAAACTAAGCCATAAAAGAAAAATATGCTATTGAATTTTTAAGAGGTTCAATGTTGAAACACAATCTGCTTTTGAGTAGGACACTATTTTTTGTGTGTTCTACATTTCCATAAAAATAAAGAGCAGCCTAGTTTTAATTAACAAAATGCAATAAATTTTCGATAAATCTAAATCAAAAATTGATCGAAGATATTTTATATTTGCTTTCTCTATAAAAAAGATTAATGTACAAGCAATATTCAAATTGAGGATAAGTAGCCTTACTGTCCTATTAAATTTACTGAGGTCTCGCCTCCATAAAATTTATTAAGTCTTCGACTCATTATTATTTATCTCTAACAAGTACCCAAGAAAAAACAATAGAAAAACACCTAAATCGAGTCATCATTTCAGTATTGGCAAATAAAATGTGGACATTTGTAAGCTGATCGTTTATAGAACGAAGTGGGTCAACGTTGTTAGATAGTACGTTATTTTACACTTACATAGTATACAGCAAATAAAGAAAAACAGAAATATATATATGGTTTACTATGCAGTTACTTTATATAATTGATTTTCTCGCCACCCTTTACTCGTCTCATTTTGAAACTTTAGATTTTCTCAGCCTTTTCTAATTCGAAATTTATAATTTTTTTTTAAATCAAAATTATTAAATTTTAAAATATTCTTGTATTATGTTTATTTCATAATGCAATCGCTAAAAGTAAAACGTTATAGGCATAATTAAACAGTATAAAGATGAATAATGTCTGACATCCGGAAGGATGCCCTATCCCTACCTTGAACAAACTGATAAGAAAATAAGAGTGAAAGACGTGATTCAGATAAAGATCAAGGGGGAAAAATAAGGATTGATCACTTTTTCTGGTATTTTTTTTTGTTTTTGTTTTTGTTCTCTTTGTTGGTTTGGGTTAGTTTTTATTTATCTCCAAAATAAGCATTTACGTGGCAATAGAAATAAAATGTATACATGTGGGGTTAAAATAATATACATTATATAGAATCAAAATGTTGAATAGCAAATCTTTTTATTTTATATATATATATATATATATATATATATATATATATATATACTACCAAACATTCATGTTTCGTTGAAGAGCAGAGACAATTCCTGTTTCTCTTGCAATCAATTTTTTGGGGGAGAGGGCGGGGCTAATGTTCGAATGTTCTGTCCAAGTGTAAAAAGAAATTTGCAGTAGTCGAACATTTTTAACTTCCATAAGTCGTCCTCAGGCAAGTGATGAATTAAAAATTACGTTGGTTAATTTATTGAAAAGACGATTAAAAATTTTTTTTAAATCATTAAAAGCACTTAAACATACCTTCCCCTTCATATTGAGCCCGATTGATAGTCTGCTTTTCATACAGATTATTTCAATGATTAGGAGGCGCAGATCACAGTGTGAGACGGCTAAAATGGCGGTGTTTTTAATTAGTATATTCCTAAATCCAGTGTTGAGGGCGTCATGTGCTGTAAAGTGTTGGTAAATGGAGCTATTTTGGGGAAGATAGGTGGCATGTTAGTTGGCGAGAGATACTGGTTCTACTCGTACCGATGTAGTGTTATTTTTGCAGACACATTTTCCTACAGGGGATTTAAAAACGTACACGGCATTATTTCTTTGAGTAAACTGTTGTCAGATATAGTTATTGTTTATTAGTAATTGACTTGTTTTTAATTTTTTGTAATAAATAATGAATCTAATTTTAGAGGGGTTTTTTTTTCAGTGGTTGAAATGTGTTTGCGTATGATATTTCTTATTCTTACTACCAAACATGTGACGAAAAGGAGCATATGTAACCATAACGTCTGGGGGGAGGATGGTTTCATTACAAAAGTACAGATACTATCTCCCACTATATTATTTTAGATTATTGTACAATTGATAGTATAGTTTTGACTCCAAACAATTTCAGACTGATACGAAATCTCCATATATATATATATATATATATATATATATATATATATATATATATATATATCATTGAATTTATATAATATATTACCGATAGTGAGCACATTTATATATACATATTTATATATATATATATATCTCAAAACTTGCAAAGTCAATAGTGCTTAATGAGCGGAAAACATATATTTCTATGATGAACTTCTGTGAAGAACAATTGTGATCATAATTATAACTGCTCATGAATTGTGGAAAACCACAACAAACAAGTGATATCTGTACAAATGCAAAGTGTGCTAAATGACATGGATCTACTTGATTGCATATATCATTTAAGTTTCTTTTACCCTCATCCATGTTAAAAGTCTAGTTTACTCTATTATTTCTGTGGGAAAAATATATTAATCCATACCATGTTTTAGTTCTGTTAGTCGAATTGATGCTATAGTCCTACGTTCTGTATCTACAATAGTAATTAATGTATATATAAGTATATATACATACACATTAGTTATCCATATCTGACGTTTACTGGCATTCTTTTCCCTTTTTTTATTAGGAATGAATTAAAAACTTATAAAACTACAACTATAATACTGCAACCCCGCACACACACATGCTATGTCAACCGATTTATTTTCTTTTAAGTCTTTTAAATGATTTATAAACTTTTCATAAATAATTTCGTTTCTTAGGTTGGTTGGTTGGTTGGTTGGTTTGTTTGTTTATTTAACCAGCATATCGACCTTCATTGGGTCATTTAATGCTGACGATCATTTTGGTTCATTTTTTTCATGGTGTTTGTTTGTTAAGTACTTTTTTCTTCCCTTTTTTGGGGGTGGGGTAGGGACAAGGTTATCTGTTTTAGTTGAAAGTTTTTTTTGTTTGTTTGTTTTTTTTTTTTTGTTTTTTTTGTAAGGCCTTAATGTTATATTTTTGATATAGTTAGATATCTCTCAGGAATGAGAGAATGTTGCTTGTGCAGGTGTTTTAAAAAATGTCTTTCATATTGTTGGATTTTAGGTGGCGATTTCTCGCGGTAGTGTAGGCTCCACATTCCATGAAGATGTTTTATTGTGTAGGTCTTCTGGCATGTTAGGCATTGTGGTGATTGCTCTTGCCTGAGTATGTAGGAGTGAGTAAGGTTTGTGTGGCCAATGTGTGTTCTGACTATAACCACTTGTTCTTTTCTTGATTTTTGTGGGATGGTCCCCATTCTCCTAAGGTGAGTTTAATCTGGAAGAGCTTGCTATTTGTGTTATTATTCCAGTGCTGTTGCCATTTTGCATAGAACAGTTTATTGATTTTGTATTTTAAGTCTGTGTAAGGAATATTGATGGTTCAAGGTTTAAAGCTGATTTGGCTGCTAAGTCTGCTCTTTCATTACCTTTCGCTCCGATATGATTTGGAATCCAGCACATTATTACCTCTTTGTGGGTATTCATTGAGTTTAATCTGTTCAATAGTTTGGTGATTAGTGGGTTCTCGAGCTTTATATTGTTCAATGATGATAGAACAGAGAGCGAATCTGAGAAAATTATAAACTTTTTGTGTTTGTTTTTTGTTAGAATGTTGAGGGCAAGGTCGATAGCACAAATTTCTGCAGTGAAAATGGAGCTTTCAGTTGGTAGTGCCTTCTGGTGAGTTGTTCCATTCAGAACAGCTGCACATGCTGTCCTGTTGTGGTCCTTAGAGCCATCTGTGTAGATGTGCAGATGATTGGGGTGATCTAGAAGTACGTCATGGAGTTTTTCCTGTTAGATGTTAGGGTGGGTTTTTGCTTTGGGGAGTTTACTTTGTTTGAAGATCCTTTTGGATTTTTTGAGAATCCAAGGTGGGATTTCAGACAGAGTATGATCGTGGATATTTTGGTTTGTTATCTCTGATTCTTGTAATATCGTTTTCATTCGTAGGCTGAAGGGTTTTATAGCTTTTTCATTTGCTTCAATAGATCGCTGTATCTTGGATGGAATGTGTCATTGTATGCAGGGTTGTTTGGGCATGATTTTAGTTTGGTATAGTATTGGGTAGCTAATTTATGGCTCCTTATATCTGCTGGTATCTCATTGGCCTCTACGTGTAGACTTTCCACTGGGGGTATTCTTAAGGCTGCCAGTACCAGTCTCAGCCCTCCTTGGTAGATCGGGTCTAGTGTCTTTAAGTGAGTTTTTCTAGCCGACCGATAAATGAAACATCCATAGTCAAGTTTTGACCTGATCAATGACCTGTATAATTTCAGAAGGGTTTTTTGATCTGTACCCCATTCTGTGTGGGCTATAATGCACAGCAGCTGCAGTCTTTTATTGCAGTTTGTTTTTAGGTTCTTCAGGTGGGGGATGAATCCCAGTTTTTTATCAAATGTCAAACCTAGGAATTTATATTCGTCTACAATGGGAATTTATGTATTTTCAAGTTTCAAACAAGAGTCATTATGGAGTTTTCTCATTTGTCAGAGGTGTACACATTTGGCCTTTGTTTCAGAGAATTTAAATCCATTTTCTATTGTCCACGTTTTTAATTTATTTAGGCATTGTTGGAGCTTGCGCTCTATGGTATATATTTTGACCTACAATATATCAGGAGGTCATCCACATATAAAGATCCATCAACACTAGGAGTTAGGCACGTTGTTATGTTGTTTATTCTAATGCTAAACAAGGTTACAGATAGAATACTCCCTCTTCTTGGATGTTAGTGTCTGAATAGGTTGATCAAATGCGGACTTTAAATTTGCAATCTGATAATAAAAACCTTTATAAATTGTGGTAGTCTGCCTTTTAGATTGAGGTTGTTAAGATCTCTCATTATTCCAAATTTCCAGGTAAAGTCGTATGCTTTCTCCAAGTCAAAGAAGATTGCTGAGAGGTGTTCATTCCTTATATAGGCGAATCAGGTGATCGATTGTATTTCTTTTGTTACGGAAGCCGCACTGTAGGTTAGAGATAATGTTGTTGGATTCTAAGTACCACACTAGTCTGTCGTTGACTATTCTCTCCATTATTTTACACAAACTACTAAGGTCCTGGATATGACCTTAAACTATATCCAGTGGTGATGCCCCAACTTGCGGGCTTTGGGAAGTGTGGAGCCACTCCTTAATTGCCATTGCTCCCAGGTCCATTCTGACCCGGAGTGGTAGTACCTGTTAGGGTTCCAACTATGGGTTATATAGAAACCGACTTGAAAACAACAAATATGTGCTATTAAAAAAATTTTCTTCAAAATCTTTGGATTCGGCATTAAATAACCTGAAAAGGGTTGATATGTGGTTGAACAAAACCAAGCAACCAACAAACTGGTTAGTGAAATTGGTCTATAGTTTTGCAGGTTTAAGTTTTCTCTTCCTGGTTTGGGGATTGCTATTACTGTGATTAATCTCCATATATCTGAAAATTCGCCTTCTATCCACATTTTGTTAAAGATTTTTAATAGGAGTTTTAGTGTTTCAGTAGGTAGTTGTCTCAGGAATTCGTAGTGAATTTCATCTGGTCCTACAGCAGTGTTATGGGATCTTCTGATGGCATCTTCTAGTTCAGTTAGTGAAAGGAGTTTATTATAGTTTTCAAGGTTTTTTGATTTGAAGTTCAGTTTATATTTCTCTGTATTTTGTTTGATTGTTGTAAATTTTGTACTGTAGTTTTGGTTAGAATTTTGTGAAAAAGTTTCAGCTAGTAAGTCTGCTATATTTTTTCATCAGTTGTGTTAGAGTTATATATGACAAAGTATTTGATTGGTATGGATTGTTGTTTACCTGCAATTTTTCGGATCATTTCCCATATTGGTTCAGTGGAGGAATTCAGTTTGCTGCCGTAATTTTGCCAGCATTCTTTTTTTTTCTGTTGTTATTACTCTACGAACTTTAGCTCTGTTTTGCTTGTATTCTATAAGACTTGGAGTAGTAGTTTGTTTCTGAATTTTTTGAGGGGGGGGGGGCAGCTTTCCGTAACTTGATATCTTGTTGACATGTAGAGTTGAACTAGGGTCTGTTGTGTTTTTTGGTTGTTGAGGTTTTTTGGATGCACTCATTTGCTATTTCTATTAGTGTTTTCGTAAAAGATTCTACTGTGTCATGGATAGTTTCGATGTGGTTCAATCTAGTTTTGCATTTTTCCTTGAATATTTGCCAGTTGGCTTTGTTTAGGTTCCATTGTAGATGTTTTTGACGACTGGATTCGAGGGTTTCGATTAGAATTGGGAAGTGGTCATTGCCACGGCTATCATCATGCACACGCCAACTGAAATCTAAATATATTTTGGGGTCACACATACTTATATCAATGACGAAGTAATTTCCATTAGCTGGACTGATGTATGTGGGTGAACTGTTGTTAAATAAGCATATATTGTTTTCGTTAATGATTTCTTCTATTGTTCTGCCTTTTTTGTTAACGTCCTTACACCCCATAGTATATTGTAGCTATTAAAGTCACCTAACAGGATGAAGGGTTTGGGCAGTTGATCGATTAGTTTTTTCAATACGTCTTTGTCTATATTTTCGTTTGGTGGGATATATGTAGAGCATACTGTTATAGTTTTGTGCAGAGTGGCCTTGATGGCAATTGCTTGGATATTTGTAGTGATATTTACTTTACTGTGGGGTGTGTCGTTTCGGATCAGAATCGACACATCCCCTGAGGCTCTGCCTCCAGAATTATGGGTGTAATTGAAGGTTTGGAAGTTCTTGATGTTGATGCTGTCTTGTTTCAGAAAGCTTTCCTGAAGACAGATTATTGTAGGTTGTTTCTGTGTTATTAATAGTTGTAGTTCATTCATATTTGCTTTCAAACCACGACTATTCCATTGGATTATTTTTTTTCTCCATGGTTGGTGGTTGGGTTTTAGTTTTGTGTTATTATTCTTCGGTGTGTCTTGTTGTTACTGTCGGCTTTTTTATTTGTCTGGGGGTGTTTTGTCTTCTACCTCCATCTCCTCCAGTGTTCCTATTTTGTTTCCTCCCCTTGTGTGTGCTTGTTGTTTCTGTCAACTTTCCTGCTTCTGGGAAGGTTTTGTAGATACTTGCGGAAATTCGTCCACTTCCATTTTTTGTATTATTTTAGTTTTTTGTTTTGATACCTCATTTGGTGATATTTCCGTTTTGGATTTAGATTGGAAATGTTGTCAAGGTTTTTCGGTCTCCAGGCTTTTTTGGTTTGTTTTCTTGGGGTTTTTTTTTTTTTTTACTTTTTCTGTCTTGAGTTCCTTTCTTTGCTCTTGATTTTGATTAGTTTGAATTTGTTTTTTTCCTCAATCAGCACCATTTCTGTGTTTTTTGTTTATTATATTGATTTTTTTAGAAGGTTTTGTTTTGGTAGGTGAGAAGTTCGTGAGTTTAGTAATATCAGATAAGATTGGAGTTTCAGCCTCATCTCTCTGAGAATGGGGATTTTCCTTCAGGTTCTGCTTAGTTAGTTTAATTAGGTTTTCCTTTAATGTCTCCACTAGTAACTTTAATTCTTTCATCAATTCAGTCAGGTTGTTTTGTACTGTCTCTTGTTTTGAGATTGGGCTATTTGTAGTTTTTGCTATACTTACATATGTTGGAGTCTGGTGTGCCCTCAACTAGTTTTCTTGCCTCTGGATATGATAGATTTCTGGTGTGTTTGATTTTTGTTATTAGTTTTTCCTTCTTCCAAACTTCGCATTCCTTTGAATCAGCTGCATGGTTTTGTTTGCAGTTTGCACATTTTGATGGCATTTCGCAGTTTATGTGACCCCCAATTCCACCACAATTTTTGCATATTGGCGGTCTAGTGCATCTATCTTTGTGGTGGCCGAATTTATGGCAATTGTGACATCGTAATGGTTTTGGAATATAGATTTCTACCTTTTCTATTATATAGCCAATTTTTATTTCTGTGGGAGGTTTTGGGGTATTGAAGTTTAAGATGTAGGGGTTCATTGGAATCATTTGGTTATTTTTTTTTTTATGTTTATTCTTCTGACTTCTGTGACTCCTTGCTCCTTTAAGTTATTTTTAATTTCTTCTGTTGATCAAAGTGCAAGTTATGGGCTCTTTATCACACTCTTTGAAGAGTTCAAGGTGATGTGGAGGTAGGCTTTTATTTTGAGGTTGTGGATGTGGTTTTGATATAGGAGTGTATTTGCTTAGAGTTTATTTGGTACTTCTATAAGGAGGGTGTTGTTACTTAGTTTTTTGATTGGCGTAGTTTCGGTTATAGATCTGCTTTCTTTTTCAATAATGAAAGGGGACAGTTTGGTGATTGGAGTACTGCTCTCCATAGATTCTAAAACAATGAATCTTGGGAATATTCTATGATTATCTAATTCTATATCCGAGTTTGATTCATCTTGGCTTTCTGGATGGAGTCTTTTGATTTTTTTGGAAGCCATAAGTTATATTTTTTTCCTTTATCAACCTTGCTCCCCACCCTCCTCGGAGCCTTAAATTGGGAGATGGTTGGGGGGGAAGCCCATTCGCCCAAACACCTCAGAGGGTACTAGGATGATATACTCAAACAGTGAGTGTATCTGCTTATGACGGTTTCTTTATTTACTTGGACCCAGCAAGTTATAATAAAGGTTTTGTTGTCGCATCAGGTTTCACTTTTTGATTGACCCTTGCCATCACCTTATAGCATCAGTATGTTTTTTTGTTTGCTTTTTTTAAAGGTGTTTGTGTGTGATGTATTTGTATTACTCCTTTTGTGAGGGTTTACTGTTATTAGGGCTTGGCATGACTAGCCGATTGATCGGGCCGCGCCTTCCTGACCGCCCTAGCCTATATAAGGGCCAAAGTGGAGTGTTGTAAGCTCACGGCCACTTGGATCCGGGTCATGAGGTACTCAGCTACCAGGATCCCATTCTAGAGCATTATGGGTCGCCACCCACGGGCAACAGGTGGCCCCATTGAGGGACTTTTACTCTCTGCAGGGGGTGGGGCAGTCAGTGTATTCTGATACCCCACCGACGGGGTTGGGAGTTAAGGAAGGAAAAAGGAAAAGGGGACGGGAAGGGGGCTGTTGTTTTTGTTTTTGCAGAACATAATTAAGTTTTACAAAAGAGAATAGAAAACAAAAGCAGAAAATCGATATAGCTGCATTTCATCTCAGGAAGTCAATAAACTGCCTGATCTGGTAGCACCAGTTCGTTTCTTCTCACACTAAAATATTTTTTAAATGAAATTAACATTTCGTTTGCCTAATATAAAAAAATTTAAATATAAATTGAAGATCCTATTTTATATTTATGATTCTGCTATTTCAGTGATCATAGAAAATTGGTTACCCTACATGCATATTTTCATCATAAAACTCATCTTGTAGACGCTCTGAGGTTAGTCATCAGTTCAAGTTTCGAATTTTAAACCCTCAGACGTTCTACCCAAAAGAAAAAAAAATGCCTACTCCTCAAATTCGATGCTATACTATACACAACGGAAGATCAATTCAATTGAGAAAAAAAATCATGTAACATGGACATTCAGTAAGAGCCAATGAAAATTGTTCCTACAATCTCACTTGGTGTATAAGGCCTTCAAAAACATAGTATGCTGCACTACAGCCATATACGTATGCATACATAGTAGGAAAGCTACCTTTTTTAGATATCTTTAATTTGATTCTATTTTTATATATATTCTTTTCAGTGAATATGGTGTTTTGTATTCATTGCGATGATTCATAGAACCATACCATCATTTAATCAATATTATTGAATTAACAGTTAGACTAGATGGCTGCACTGGATGAAGATAACAATTAGCTGATGTTTCAACTGTTCGTGTATGATTTCTTTTGTTTTTGTTATCATTTGGCCAGGATAAAAAAGAAAAATATTTGATTGGAGTTACATGCTTAAATGTTTGTTGAATTGATCTTGTTAATATTTTATCTTTTTTTCCATTATATTTTTTAATGTAGCATTCACATTCAATTTTTGTCAAAATAGTTATACTGTAAGAACTTTTGATTTTAAAAAATAAACCAACTGTCAAAAAATAAAATTATATTTAGGGAAAATTGTAGTGTGCATGATTAGCACGGGTGTCATTCGCTTAAGAAAAGAAAGAGAAAATGTCTTAAACTCGATCTACACAAACTTTGACTGACACAAAACAAAAACGGGTCTTATGCGAATTGTAACTCAGTCGGGTTTTACAATATAAAAAAATCAGCATTTCTTCAGTTGAAGATGATTCATTTTTTTTTTTTTTTTGGCTCGACGCCAGTACAGTGTACTTTGGAATCTGGTGTCAGTTGAAGAAAGTTTGTTTGCGATAACGTCGAAAAGGGAACGTGACAGATATTTGTTAAGTGTGTTTCGACGCGGTGAACTTGGCGATCTAAAAAAATCATTCTGTTTCTTTAACTCAAACATTCAACGATTAGATTATATAGTCCAAAGATATTCAATATTTCAACTTACAGCAGTCACCCTCTAAAAATATCAAAAGTATGCTTCTGTACGGCAGGTAAAATGACTAGTAGGAAGAGCAGGACAGCATCTGCCAAAAAATTGAGTCGAGGCTATGAAACCAAACCAGTGGAAAGCAATTTGCACAGAATCAAATTGATTTAAAAAAAAATTTTTTTTTTTAATTACATTTTCACCCCAAACAAGGCACATTGCCACTTTGATATAGGGGGCTACTATCAGGGACATAAGCTACAGGGGGTATTATGTGGGGAGTTGGGCAGCAAGATGTCGGTTCACGTTACACTTGAACTTCTGCATATCAGTACAGTTGGGGAAGCAGAAACCCGGAAGGGAATTCCAAAGTATAGCGGTTCTTGGGAAGAAACTATTGGAGTAGAAGGCTCTCTTACATCTAGGGATCTCAACTGTGATGGGATGGGATTTTGCTGCTTGTCGGGTTTGTCGGGGATATTTACGTCGAGGGGGTACAAGTGCTTGCAGTTCGTCAGAGCATTCACCGTTAAAGTACTTGTAGAACAGGTAGAGGGATGTTACATTTCGTCGATGGGACAGAGACTGAAGCTTAGATGACAGTTCAGGACCTATCAGGTTGGCGACTCTCTTTTGAACCTTGTCTAGGAGTGAATGACTACTAGCAGATTCCAAAGGCAAGTCATCATGCAAATTATTTTAGTTTTAAAGAAAATGTTTTTCATCAGAAACATTATTAAGGAATGAAAATATTTCTGTTCTTTTATTATTAACTGAATCAGGAGATTGAATTTAGAGTATTTTAGCTACTGAATTAGAAGACCATTTTCAAATAGACTGTTACGTTTTGTCGATCAAATTAAAATCTAATGCATTCAATTTAAAAACTAATGCATTCAAATTAAAAACTAATGCATTCAATTTAAAAACTAATGTATTCAATTTAAAAACTAAGGCAATCAATTTAAAAACTAATGCATTAAAATTAAAACCAAGGCAATCAATTTAAAATCAAGTTTTCAATTTTATAAAAAAAATTTTAATGGACAATTATGATGAAACGAGGAGTAAAGAAAGATATTAAACGGGGTAAATATAAGACAACACCAATTGATGCAACACGCGATATTATTAGCTGGAAAATGGATGTAATGGAAGTACAGCGAGAAAGTGGGTTGTTAAGGGTGAAAAAAGTATCGAAACAAAACCACAAGGAGAAGCCAAAAACGAACTAAAAAGTTATTGCCTTGTCACAAGGATTATTTAATAAAGCTGTTAGAGGATAATTGATATCTGGAAATATTTAGCTGAAAAATTACGCAACCTAATAACATCATTCGTTTCTATTCAAGGATTACCATTCTAATCCAATACCAAAATCTCATGTTTTTTCTTTTGTTTCAACCCTTTTTTTCTATGTCCCTTAAAAAGATTTAACCTTTAATATATTTTCAACTAGCATGGATACCCGTCATTTCCCGGGTTGATAGGAAAATCAGTTTGGACACACCTAAGTACATTGAGCACTTTCATCGATACCCCCACAACAATTTCAAAAATAAAAGAACGGATAAAAACACAAAAATGTAATCGCTCTCAAAAAGAAGTGCATGACAACCTCCCCATCCAGATATTTTGGCAGAAAGGATAAGAAGAGAAGCTATTATCTGGATATTGAGCACTTTTTGTTGTTCATGTGCTAGAACCCCCTCCCTTCCCAAAAAAAACATAAAATATAAAATAAATGAAAAAAAAACAACTTTTCTTTAAACAAAATAGCAGTGAGTGCCCGTGCAACTGAAAAAAAATGAGCCCCAGTAACCGGGCTTGAACAGGAATCGCGAAAGAGAAGGCAAAAAGTTATGGGTAAATGCATTTGCCCACACAGCCACGAGTGCTTATGTAAATGATGTTGCAAAACAAGCTTTTTAAACAGTTTTAGCTAATTACGCATGCATGACTTGCGAAAATTGGACCCGGTCAGATGTGGCTGATAAACGTTTTTAGCAAACACACACACACACACACACACACAAAAAGGATTTTCCTTTTTCTTTTCTTTTTTTTTATTACATTTTCACCACAAACAAGGCACATTTTCACCCCAAACAAGGCACTTTGTTGTATGGGGTTACTATCAGGGACATAGGCATCAGGGGTACTGTGTAGGGAGTTGGGCAGCAAGATGTCGGTTCACATTGCACTTGAACTTTTGCATGTCAGTACAGTTGGGGAAGCAGGGATCCAGAAGGGAATTCCAAAGTCTAGCTGTCCTGGGGAAGAAACTACTGGAGTAGAAGGCTTTCTTACATCTACGGATCTCTACTGTGTGGGGGTGGGATTTAGCTGCTTGTCGGGTTTTTCGTGGGGGCACAAGTGCTTGCAGTTCGTTAGAGCATTCACCATTAAAGTACTTGTAGAACAGGTAGAGGGATGTTACATTTCGTCGATAGGACTGAGACTGAAGTTTAGCTGACAATTCAGGACCTATCAGATTGGCGACTCTCTTTTGAACCTTGTCTAGGAGCGAGAGACTAGTGGCAGATGCACCAACCCAAATATGATAACAATACCCCATACATGGGGGAATGGTGGCCTTATAGAGATATAGAATACTTTTGGACGTTAGTAGCTTTCTAGCACAGTAGAGAGAACCTACCTTCTTCGCAGCGGTCCTAGCGATACTTTCAATGTAATTGTTCCAACTCAAGTCGTGGGTTCCTAATTTCTGTGCTTCGATACGTTTTCTGGTGGTTTCAGTAAATTCTCTCTTAGCGGTCACTATTTCTTTCTTACAGTTACTTCTGGCTTTTATATACTTCTGCCTGTTTGAACTGGACTTAACTCGGTTAAGTCTGCGATATGTATGCTGCCTTTGCATTATGGCAGCTGCACAAGTAGAAGTAAACGATTCGGGAGAGTGGGGTCTTGCTATAAAATTTCCGTGTGGGAACATATGCTTCAATTGCTGTTTTGAACCATGCAGTGGTCTCATTTGCGCACTGTTCAGCAGGAAGTGAAAAGATATTTTGTCATGGAGCATCCCTGATGAGATCCCTGATGGCTTCCCAGTCAGCCTTTTTATAATATCTAGTGGCTCTTCAGTTTTGGCTCTAAAGTTTAGGGCTATTTCAACCATTACCACTGCATGATCGGCGTTCCCAAGTTGGCTGTGGGCATTAGATACACAGGCATTGGCAACTGTGGTCAGAAACAGATCTAGAAGTGATGTATGTTGTTCTTGCTGGTCTGGGAAACGGGTTGGAAACGTAACCATCTGTGATAGGGAATTCCTTTATATAATAGACTAGCATGGATACTTGGCATAAACTAGGCGTATATAAAGTTCGGTTTGGAGACACTATTGATATTGAACACTTTCACGAATACCCCCAAAACAATTTCAAAAATAAAAGAACGGAATCACCCAAAAAAAGAAGTATATTACAACATCCCCACCAGATATTTCTGCAAAATGAATAAGAAGAGAAGCTATTCTCTGGATATTAAGCACTTTTTGTTCCCCGTGTGCTGGAACCCCTCTAAAACAAAAATAAATAAATCAATCAAAACATTTTTTTTTTCAATTAAAACAGCAGCGAGTGTCGGTGCAACCACAAAAGAAAAAATTTAGCCGCAGTAGGTAGGCTCGAACCTGAAATGTGGAAGAGGGAAAGAAGGGAAAAAGTTACTGGCAATCGCTTTTCTCCACAGGACAATGAGTGCTTATGACGCCATGACGTTGAAAATAAGGTTTATAAACATAACTTTAGTGAATTATGCACGCGTTACTTGTAAAAACCGTGATGCAAACACGACCACTCTCCCTTCCAAAATCTGGTCCAGTCAACCACCACAAAATTAATCTTTTTTTTTTCTAATTTTCACATATTATGCATCCGAGAGATTGCTCTTTCAGATGGTACCAGTTTCGATCTGTTACAAGAAAGGTTCCCCTTTTCTTGTAAGTAAGAAAAACATTAGATAAGTGAAAATGAGATTAGGATAGACCGAGATTCGAACTTTGTAAGCAAGGTTCAGAAATGGAATTTAGCATTGTTCAGTTTAACATAAAATAGTTTAGATATGTTGTTGTAAAATGAATTTTAATTGTTCAATTCTTTTTATGAAAACTGAATTAAAATAAGGTCAGCTAGAAAATAATGAACAATGCAATTTAAATATGTTGAAAAATAGGTTAGGAAAGAAATAGGAGTGAGAATTCTTTTTCTGCAGAAATAGTTTGGAAACGTGCCAAACTATGCATGTTTAGATCCTGTGGGTCGATCACATTGACACACATGTATGACGTCATGGCAGAAATGAATGCTCAATATAGGAGCTAGTTCAGTCGAAGAAGGCAGTCGGGCAGAGAGAGCAGTCAGCAAAGGCAGTCAGAGAAGAGTCCCTTTAAAAGCGAAGGGTTAGAACATTAAACATGTAGAAACGATTTTGACTTCCTGGATGTGATCATCATTTCGACCGGTCAAATAGAATAAAAGAACATCTTATATTTTTGTAACTGCCGTTTTCGTGTCATCATTCTACCAAATTGAAGGCAATGTGAAATCATCGTTATTAATGAACTTTGTATAACCCATCTTAAGTAATGTATCCCTCTCTCTATCATAAGTAATGAATGTCCCCTCCTGTGATAAAAGAACTGATCACCCTCCCTCCTCGCTAATATGTGTTAAGAAGAAACACTCAACCGTATAAATGTCTCTCTCCCTCATCACCCTCGTATATATGTCTCTCTCTCCAATATGATAGTGGCTATACAACATCTCTCTCCAATATGATAGTGGCTATACAACAGACCATGTCCAATGCAGTTGAGAAAAGTTTTTAGTAGACATACAAAGACACAGACACCTTTCCTTTATATAATAGACTAGAAGGGTATCCAGCTTTTCACGGGTGTGTAGAGGTAGTGTAGTAAGGATATTAACTAAGGGCTAGGTGTAAAAACAAGAGCATGGAAAAATGAGAGATAAAAACAGGAAAACAGACGTGAACAAAAAAATCACATAAATAACCCTGTTTAAATGTTAAAACTTAAAAAAAAACAATCCGTTACTTGGGTGCAGACATGAGACTCGGAGCTTACGATGCAGGCCCTGATATCCATTGCTTCACCACAACGTCATCGAAATAACGTTTTTTCCTATGTAAACCAATTCAAGAAAGAATGCTAGACGTGCATGTGTGGTTGCCAAAGTCGGTTAAAAAGGAACGATTTTTTGCACTCCCTCCTTTTGTTTTAAACGATCCTATCTATACGAAATAATTGACTGTTTTTTTTTTTTCAAATTTCACATATTATTTGAGCGAGACAGCGCTCATTCTGGTGGTACCAGTTTCGACGCCATTGAGAAAAGTTTTTTGCAAACATACAAACTTGCATACACATAAACAGACGTTTGAGATTTATATAATAGCAAAATCATATCAAACCAGAATTAATATTTTGCTAATGACTCCTCTGAGAAGATGAGCCTACATCGAAAATGCACGGATTAAGGAAGTTACTTTAAATGTTGTATTCTTTTTCAAACAATAAATTTTGGTTTTCAAGATTATATTTTCCTGAAAGAAATTTAAAGATAGAGCAAATTAAAAATTACAGTTTTATCTAGTATATTGAGCAATTTTACTTGGCTGGGATTGTTTTATATCCAAATATTACCCCCCCAAAATCTTTTGCAAGACTTGAAACCACAATATTTATTAATCTGTGATCTAATTCATTTCAGTATTCGTGTATGTATATATATATTAGTGTATGTGTGCCTATAAATGTTTCAATTTTGTGATATTGCAGTTTCTTTTTTTTCATTTTGTGCAATTATTCCATCAAACTTGTCGTTCTCACAAGAAAAGTCCATTAGCACATAACCCGTTTATGAAGCTACTGTAATTTTTATCTAACTCAAAATTGAAATGTCTTAATTTCATGGCATATTCTTGCAGCAAAACAAATACACATCTCCACGTGTTGACATTTTGTCCAGTCTTGCTTTTGACACCTACACGCGACATTTACATCCTTGTTGGCACTAAATGTCGTGTCCAAAAGTTTGTTTTCTTGGTCCTAATTTTAGACATGTAATGCCTGTTTTTGTAAAGAAATAAAATTGGGTATCTATTCAGGAGTTACGGCTGTTGAGATATAACCTGGAACAGTAGAGTACTACCATACTATATCCTATCACATTTTTTATTAGTAATACAGATCTGACACAATGTAAAAGAATCTTATTTTTATTTTAAAGTAAAATATGTAATGACAGATTGCTACCCCTTCCTGAAAAATGCCAAGTTGGTTACTTCATATTATTATTGGTATGCTAATTGTAAAGGTGCTATACTTAAGACTCGCAGTGTTGCTGTAATCTTTAATGGCCTTTAGTTACTTGTGAATGGGGTCTGTGCATGGACCTCAAACTGATCTTTGAATATAGAAAACTTAGCAGTATTAACATTTTCACTATTATTTGGTAAAATGCCAGCATATGTATGAAACTTAGAGTTTATTATGAAACAACCATTGTCTAATATGATTTTCTCTCTAAATCTTTGAAATAAGCAAGGATTAAATATTAAAACTGGGAGGATAATGAAGAGTATAGATCGATTAAAACGGACGTAAACTGGAATTGTCTACAAATGTCAGTATTTGAAGTATTTATTGAAAATTCATAGTTTTCACCAAATCGATTTCCAAACTCATGTTAAAAAATACGTCTTACATTATCCAAAACACTTTGCTATGACTTATCCTTTTTAGACAAATTAAAAATCTTCAAATTTCAAAACTTCACAAAATTTACAATCTAGATTGAAACCCAGTTAAAATCAGGCAAAAACATCAAGCTAAATTTAAACAATGGCTTCATTGTACAAAAATTGGTTTAAGATCCTTAATATTTGTGGAGTTAATACACTTGAAAGTATTCAACTCATAAATATAGTTTACGAAAAGTCTAATTCTTTCAAATTTTTGGCCATAGCAATATTTTTTGACTGCATTAAAATAGTTGTGGACCTTGAAACATTTAAAAAGTAACAACGACTAAATGTGTTATATTTTAAGACCCTATCCCGAGATCTATTTTTGATTATAGTGTGTATTTCAGCTGGCATTAGTAACGAGAATGAATCTTTATCTAACGAGATATTATAGCAGACTTATAATGCAATTACAAACTTCTGAGAGGAAATTGCATATTTTTGAAGCACACAGATGCTACTCTATAGAGAGCATTGCCAGAACAAAAGAAAGCTTTGTCTACATAATCATTTAGTAATAGTGCCAAGTGGAAACATTCTATCCATCCATCAACTTGCTTTCAAATTCAATCAACCAAGAAATCTGAAGATAGGATTTTCAAATACTGACTTAATTCTCTATATTAGAAAAGAAACACACGTGCATCTCTCTTGATAATTTAATCTCTCCTGACGGAACATCTATCTATCTATCTATCTATCTACCTACTTGTAATATAAGCGACACTTTTTGTTTATCTGCTAGTAGTTTGAATTTTTTCAAAGTAGATAAAAAGTTCCGGCATCAAACGGCGCTGACGTTGTGGGGGAACCGATACAACACTTTGAAAAATTTATTCATTCCATAAAATTTTACAATAATTATAAAAGAAATGTCATAAAATAAATTAAGCACAAGGCCATTCAAAAGTGTGGGAAGAAGGATGGATATGGTCATCCTTGTCACTCTACTTTATAATTATTTAGCTAGCATCCTCAGTTATCATAATACCACATTCATGCTAGGCGCCGTCCTCCTTAAGATTCTCAAACCTGTTCTTTTTCTTAGCCAAAATACAAAGTAGACATAAACATGTTTTTATATTTAAAAAATTCTGTAAATATATATAGTGTATCAGCGTATAGTTTTAAATGAATAATTTTACTTCATTTTATTCATGTGGACAGTGAGAAAAGAAGATAAATAGGTATTACTACTCCAGATCATAGTAGACCGGTCAACATCCTATTTGATTATTCAGCTTTTTCCCGCTCTGTATTCAAGCATTGTATAGGCTCATACATATTTAAATCCGATAATCTAAAGGAAAATAGAACATGTGATGAATCAAAACAACTTATTTCGTTTGTATAAATGTTTTACAGCATATCAGCACTTTCAAAAATTGAGATTATCATAAGATTGTCTATATTTTGAAGTAAAGGAATAAGGGAATATAGCCTTATATCATGTGTTTTGCAAAACAAAAATGCAATAAAAAATACAAGTGTTGCCTAATGGAACAAACATAAGATATCTATTGTTTTTTAATAGTACCTGTTTAAACGAACAGTTTCTACTTATATATATATATATATATATATTTAACGTATACCAAAAATAATATATGTATGTGTGTATATATATATATATATGCATATATATATATATGTAAAAGATTCTTTTTTATGCACAAAAAAGAAATCCTCAAAAAAATGTTGCAGACATTTTTTTTCTTTTATTCTCAACTTTTTTGAGGAATGGTTCTTCAGGTAATTACTAAGATCGATACCGAGTGATATTTACAAATTAAAGACATTCCAATTGTTATTGCGAATTCATTTTTTTTTTATCAGACATTGAAAGATGATTCGATTGAAGAAGTTATAAGTAATTGTCTTTGTTTCTAAAAAAACTAGCTATCAATAAAGGAAGACGAGAATAGAAGTAATCCAAAATAATTGATTATTGATAGATATCGAATTAGGATGTAAACAGCACTATAGTTGAAGTACAGATAATTTGGGACTTATGTATAAGTTTCTGTAGTAAGTTGGCTACATTGCCGTCAATACTTGTCACTTTTATGGTTATGTAACCATCACTTAGTTCACGGTTTGATCTCAATACAATAGAAACTAGTATCCAACATGAACACTCAATTGGACAAATACACTAAGAAAAAACTGGCATAAAAGAGTGTTCCTTAGAGGGCTAACTTTATCATTGAAACCTAAGTGAAATTTGGGACCAGTTTTAGAGGCCAATTTATTTTTCTGCATTCAGAAAGCATGGAGGGATGTTCGAGGAAATAAGCTAGAAAGCTTTCCGGCAACTAGAGACCTCTACGGTGAAGGATGGGATTTTTTGATTGGCAAGAGCGAGTACAAGTGCAGCAGATGCACTGAAGTACTGGTAACACAAGCACAGTGATGCAACATTGCATTGACGGGAGAAAGGTTGCCACTTTTTTTTTTAATTCCATTTTCACCCCAAACAAGTCACAGTGCCACTTTGATATAGGGGGCGCTACTATTGGACACATAAGTTGTAGGGATATTATGAAAGGAGATAAGCAGCAAGATGTCTTATGTCCAATGTCTACTGTACACTCTTTAACCCTTATCCTTGAATGGCCTCTTGTCCTTGATAAGTGGTGATGCCTATGTAAAAAAAAAAAAAAAAAATGTCTGTTCACATTACATTTGAACTTCAGCGTGTCAGTACAGTTGGGAAAGCAGAATCCTGGAAGGGAGTTCCAAAGTCTAGCAATTCTGGGGAAGAAACTATTAGAGCAAAAGGCTTTTTTACATCTAGGGATCTCTACTGTGTAGGGATGGGATTTAGCTTCTTGTCGGGTTTGTCGGGGGTATTTACATCAAGGGGTATAGGTGTTTGTAATTCATCAACGCATTCACCATTAAAATACTTGTAGAACGGGCAAAGGGATGAACATTTCGTCAATGGGACAGAGGCTGAAGCTTACATAACAGTTCAGGACCTATCAGGTTGGCAACTCTTTTGAACCCTGTCCAGAAGTGAGAGGCTAATAGCAAATGCACCAGCCCAAATATGACAACAATACTCCATACATGGGCGAATGGTGGCATTGTCCAGGTACAGGATACTTCCAGGCGTAAGTAACTTTCTAGCATGATAGAGAGCCCAACTTCTTTGCAGCAGCCTTGACAATGCTTTCAATGTATTTGTACAAACTCGTGTTTCCTGTGAACGTTAGGTCAAAGAGTTTAATAGAAATACTTTCAGGTATTGTTTTTTGGCCATTGCTATTGGTGGTAGAGAAGGAACAAGCTTATTCTTGGCAACATTGAATGTGACCATCCATTTATATCCCTATTCCAATACAAATTGGGGGTCTTCCTCCAGTGTTTCTGCCATTTCCTTAGAAATGTGTTACCTGTTATAGAGCGTGGTGTCATCAGCAAATATACCCATCTCAAAGACCATTTTATCAGGCAGGGCATTTATGAATATCAGGACTAATAACAGTCCAAGGATAGACCCCTGAGGTACTCCCGCATTTATATCATATTGTTTAGATGTACGATCATTGAGAACAGCCTGGATTCTTCTCTTGCTTAAGGATTTAATTAAGTTATGTATTCTCCCAGTGATACCATATGATCTGATTTTCCTGAGAAAACCATTGTGCCATACCCTATCAAAAGCCTTAGATATGTCTTGGGTTACCGCTCTACCCTCCCCTGGTTTGTCCAGTGAATGGTATATACGTTCAGAGATCACAGTTAAGATATCTGCTATGGAACAGGCTTGCCTAAATCCATATTGTTGCTTGATCAGAAGTTTAGCAATTGTAAGGTGATGGATTAGAGTTTGATTTATTATGGACTCAAATATTTTGGAGAGAAGCAAGAGGAGGCTAATGGGGCGATAATTTAATGGGTCAGTTCTTTCGCCAGAATTCTTGTAAACTGATACCACTAAAAGTAAGATTCTTTAAAGCATTTGTTGTAAAGTTTTGAGAGAACTGGTGCAACCTTGGTGGAGCATTTTTTAATAGCACCACCGGGATAAGATCGGGTCCACATGCTTTCAAGGTGTCTGAGTTTTTTTTTATGATACCATGCACCTGAGAAGAGGTGATTTTCAGGTGACATAGTGTAGCATCAGTCCACAAAGGAAAGTCAGGTAGGGAGTGGTTTGCCGAGTTCAATGTGAGTTTGAGGCAAACCGACTAGCAAGGATGTTAGCCTTCTCGGTTGCCGTGAAAACAACCTCATGATTGTTTTATAGTTGGGGGATCGTTGACTGCCCATTATTTACTACATTGTTGTAGATTTTCCAAAAATCACTGGTTCCTAATTTTTGTGCTTCGATTAGTTGTCGTTATTTCTCTCTTACAATTACTTCTAGCTTCTTTAAACTTCTGTCTATTTGAACTGAACTTATGTCGGTTAAATCTGCGGTATATAAGTTGCCTTTGAGCAATGGCAGCTTCACAAGTAGAAGTAAACCTTTGGGGAGAGTGGGGTTTGCTATAGAATTTCCGTGTGGGAACATGTGCTTCAATTGCAGATTTGAACCATTTAGTGGTCTCATTTGCGCCCTGTTCAGTGTGAAGAGAAAATATATTTCCTTATGGGGCAACTGTGATGTGATCTCTGATGGATTCCCAGTCAGACTTTTCTAATACTTCAATTTTGGGTCGAGAATTTAGGGCGATTTCTACCATTATCAGAGTGTGGTCAGCATCCCCGAGTGGGCTGTGTGCCTTTGTTGCACAATCATCAGGATCTGTGGTCAAAAATAGATCTAGAAGTGAGGCATCTTGATCTTGCTGGTCTGGAAAACATGTCAGAAATGTAAACGTCTGTGATAGGGAATGAGATATAGAGAAGCTATGAGTTCTGCTACCAGCTGTGTCTGTGTAAATAGAGAATCCAAGCCAGTTACTGTGGTGGACACTGAAGTTGACAAATACATGTACTTGTGTGCTAGTATCGAGGGAGAGTGCTGTATCTATGCTGTCAGAGACTTTGTTTATTAGGGTCCAGTCCTGGGTTGAGGGAGAGCGATGGAGAAAATATAAGTAGCTAATTGTATGTTGCATGTTAAGTCTGAAGCACATAAAGGCCTGGTCGTTTGATTCTAGTTTTGTTTCTCTAGTCAAGGGGAGGGTGTTTCGAATATAGAATCCAAGTCCATGCAAATGTCTGTCTGAGTCCTTACGGCAGAGTGGGTGATGATCAGGCATGTTAAAGTGGTTAGAGGGAATGGAGGAGTGTATGTTAGTTTCACTTAATGCTAAGATATCCGGGGTATTTCCTAGGGGAAATGAACTTAGTAGATAATGTGTGACCTAGTAGATAAGAGACTTTTTAGATCCTGTCTAAGAGGAAGAAACTAGTGGTTGGAACACAAGCTTAAATGTGACAACTCCAAATCTATGTTGCTTTCTGGTACAGAGCTGACAATGAAAAATAATTTTATTTTTATTAGTCAAAATAAAGTAAAATATATAATGACAGTTGGCATCCCTTCCTGAAAATTGCCAGGTTGATTACTTCATATTATTTATATGTTAGTTGTAAAGACGCTATAAAAGCCAAACTCTTTTCTAAGAACTCAGGATTTCTTACCTCACGAATTTCCTACCAAGACTGAAAATAATCTGAGGGACATCCACATATTTGTTTAAGATGTTGTCACACTTCTCAATAAACTTGATGCTAGCAACGCAACTACTCCTGATAATATTCCAGTTATAGTACTCAAAAAGCTGCAACTGGAACTAGCACCCATGCTTGCAAAGCTATTCAATCGATGCATAAAGGAGAAATGCATCCTGACACCTTGGAAAACCTCATTAGTTTGTCCAATATTTAAAAATAGCGGAGATCAGTCTTCTGCATCTCAGTACAGACTAATTAATCTTCTGTGTGTTATATGTAAGTTGCTCGAATCTGTTAAATAGCGAAAGTGTCAGCTACTTCAGCAAAAACAACCTATTTATTGACAAGCAATATGGTTTCCATCTGGCGAGATCTACAGCTGATGTACTGGCTGTAATTTCACATAGGATCAGTGAATCTATCCATAGGATTTTCCTCTCAAGAACAATAGACTTTTGATATATATCTAAGGATCTGAGAGGGTTTGGCATAAAGGTCTTTAACAAGATTTTCAACCAAGGAATATTTAGAAATATATTCTCTATCATCGAATCTTTTCTCTCCAATAGGTTTATACAACGAACACAAGTCTGAAGCTCAAAATATAAACGCTGGTGTGCCTAAGGGATCCATTCTGGGTCCAATTTTCTTCCTTATCTTCATTAATCAATCACATTCTAAGTTCATTCAACGACATATACACAGACGACACTATGATATATGGCAACACTTTAAAGACCCTAAGTATGTGATGCAATGGGGTAAAAAGCTTTGATCCCCACTTGGCTCTAATTGATATGAATGACTCTCGTCTAAAAGAGGCTTTCTGTTTCGGAAACTTCTTACCTAAAATGGAAACCTTACATCAAATCTGTTGCATCATTCTACCACTCCAGGAGGTGTCTAATTCCTGACATAATCCTATATCTGTATAAGAGCCAGATACGTCCCAAAATGGAATTCTGTTGCTATATCTGTGTGGGAGCTGCTCAAATCCCTATCTTGCCTTGACAAAATTCATAATCAACTTCGAAACCTAGGAGGTGATGCCTTTTTTTTTTTTTTGCTTGCAACTTATTTTCTACAGAAGAGAAATTGCAAGCCTTTCACTGCTATATCGTTATTTTCATGGAAAGTACTTATCTTAGCTTCGATATATGGTTCTCCCTTGCCAAACTTTCACAAAAAACACTCATCTAGCTACAACAACTTTCAACATTTTCCCCACTTTTTATCTGGGCCTAAATCTTAGCACATTATATGAACAAACTTATTTCCTGGAACTGCTCGCCTATGGAACTCTGTTCTGGTGTCATGCTTTCCATCTGACTACGATATGGTCGTCTTCAAGTCCAACGTAAACAAGTTCTTATTGAGCCGCTCTCTAAATATTCCATTTCTACCCCATTTCCACCATTAACTATTAATATACTGTTGTCTCAGCGACTATCGTACACTCGTTTACCCTTATCCTCGAGTGGCCGTTGGGAATTGATAAGTGATGACTCCTATGTAAAAAACATGAGAGTTCAGTTGCTATCTCTATTGGCCTTTAGTTACTTGTGAATGGAGTCTATGCTGCACAGACTGCGGCATGGGTCTTAAACTTGGGAGTATGTATTACATTTATAACCACATACACAATTGACTGCCTTCCATGTTTTTTCCTTATGTCTGGCTTTCTGTACTGTATATTTTGTAATGTAATGTAAGCCATAGTCCTAGTTTCAACACAAAGGAATCTTCAAATGGTTTAAATCAATATTTGATGAATATGACAGTAAATTCAATACATATATAATCTATAAAAATATTCTTTTGTAAAAATACAAAGAAATATATATATATATATATATATATATATATAAAAGGTCACCCGGCGTTACCCAGTCGTAAAATACGATTAAATATGATATTTAAAATCATGCAGATTTCATATTTATTATTATAGTCAATTTTCTATTGAATATTATATCGTACCCAATATATATTTGTTTTTTAAAGGAATATGCAAATTAGTTATCCTTTTTGGAACTGCTGGTATATTCACGACTAAGTATATAAAGAAGTTTTATTTACTTTTAAAATAAAAAACTCAGCTTTTAATGTCAACATCAGGGCGACAAATAACTCAACTTAGTATGTATATATTATCACAAAAATTAGATAAATATTACATATGCAAGGTAATCTCCTAACCCAGTGAATAGATTATCATGAATTTTAGAATATTCTAAGTCAATGTTTCCCAAACTTCAGAACACCATGGAGCCTCTGAGCAGGGCCAGGGTTTTTTCACATAAGATAATTTCTAAAATAAATATGAAAACCATTAATTTAAAATTATAACAACAATTAGTTGTTCCTGTTCGTGATTTTATTATATTTTCGTGTTTACAGGGGGATTAATCAAAAATTTGGGGGGGGGGATTAATAAAAAATTGTTGCATTATTTAATTTATTTTTAATTTATTTTTTAATGAACCGTCCTGAAACTATTTACACCTATAGTTATGTATCATATCTCTTTCCAGTAAAAAGATCAATAACTAAATATCTGAAGCCATTTAATTTTTTCCATATAATGCATTTGGTCCTCTTTAAAAAAGGGTTTCTAGAGCACCTCAACCATACTCCCAGTGTCCCGGAAAATCCACTTTGGGAAACCCTGTTCTAGGTAACTTGGGAACATTTTTCTCCACTTACATGAATACAGTTAATATTGCAGAATACGGTCTACTAAGACTTTCTGTAACTTGCTACATCCTTTTGGCAGATTTTACTATATGGACTTGCTATATATAGAGTGAACATCAGATTAACAAAGAGTTTTGCTTCTGACATTAGTAAAATATTACTACTGTTTTTCTCCCTATTGCTGCACTCTGATTGCAATAAACCTTTTCTTTCTTTCTAATGTGTTGGCTGTTCTCTTCATTCGGTAACAATCTTTTCTTCCGCACCCCTTAACAAGGAGAAAACATATATACAATAATTATAGGTTGTTAAAAATAATAATGTATCAAGTTCTTTAATTTCAACTAAAAACATTACTCATTGGGTTGTAAATATCAGGTGAATAAACAAAATACTGCTCATTCCTCATAGGAAATTAAAAATAAATAATATATATGAAACTGACTGTAGAAGCAGGTGAGCAGAAACCATTTTTCCAAATTGCATCAGTCTCATTCGAAAGGTTTAGTCATTAAGAATTAACTTTTGTTTTAGTTCATTGCCCATTTTTTTCTTTACCTTACATATATATAGACCAATTTACCGAATCAATCAGCAATTTGGATTGATTCAAACAAAAGATAGTAACTAAAAATGTACTCAATGCCTATTGGGCTAAAATGATAGCAACTAAATGCGAACGTTTCTCATTAATTTCTAGTGTAGCTGAACTGATTCTGCATTTGTCAGAGAGGAAATGAAGATAGTCTATTTTGTAAACTCAACACTTGAAAACGTGATCAGAAAACATTTTTTTTTCAATCTAGTCATCTGAATTCATTTTTATTATTAATCTATTATTAAAGAAGATACAAAACACTTTATTATTGCAAATATTCTTTCACGCATTAAAATTGAACATTTCGTCAATTTTTACTTGAATAGAGTTTTCTTTTCATGTGTATATTTTTATGCTCAGTTATCATTAGTACACAATTAGAAAGTTGATAAACGTCTTTAAGGTTAAAAGAATATGGCGAATAGCTTGGAAGCAGAGAGGAAGAAATTTGTTTGATGAAAAACTTTTACAAAACTATGACAAGAGATTTTGCAGCAGTAAAGATTTTTATCTTAATCTTCAATTTTACTGTTAAAATACGAGTTTCTAAACGTGTCCATAGGGTGGAACGAAGATAAGGATGAGTGGGCTGGTTACTTTTAATGCATCTAAAACCAAACTTCGATCTTTACATCATCAACGGTCTGATCCTCGTCTGGCATCAATTTTTTTTTTTTTTTTTTTTTACACAGTGATCACCACTTATCAAGGCCCGGAAGCCACTCAGGGATAAGGGTTATTGCAAGTACATCACGTTAGTGAGGAGATTTTATGAAGTGTTTAATTAGGGGGGCGGTTCATTAGGAATTTGTTAACATTAGACTTGAAGACATCCAAGTTGTAGTCCGGAGGGAAGCAGGCAGACGGAACAGAGTTCCACAAGCGTGCAGTTCTAAGAAAGAAGCTTTGCTCATGAAATCCACGTTTTGATTTAGGCACAGATATAGAGTGGGGGAAATTTTTCACAGTGGATTCAGCTAGACGGGTGTTTTTCGTGAAAGATTGGCAAGGGGGGACCAGGGATTGGAGTTCAGACGAGCACCTGCCATGAAAATAACGATAAAACAAGGATAGGCTCGCAACGTCTCTTCTGTGGGAGAGGGGTTGCAGGGTAGAGAAAAGGGCATCCCCCACTAAACCACGAAGTCTATTTTGTACTCTGTCAAGGCATGATAGGCTGTTTTTGGCAGCTCCTGCCCAGATATGGCAACAGTATTCCATCCTTGGCCGTACTTGGCTTTTATATAGATAGAGAATTGCATCAGTAGTGAGATATCTTCTGGAGCAGTAGAAGGATCCCACCATCTTTCCTGCGACCTTGGCAACAGACTTGATGTACGTGTTCCATTTCAGATCAGGAGTAAAGGTCAAACCCAGAAGCTTGTCAAAACACGGGGCCTCACCCAGACGAGAGCCATCCATCACAATTGATGCCAGCTGGGGATCAGAGCGTTGATGATGTAAGGATAGGAGTTTGGTTTTAGATGCATTAAAGGTAACTAGCCACATCTTCCCCCCCCCACTGAACCACGCGCTCGAGATCAGAGGAGAGAGAATCCGAGAGAACTTCGTCATTTACAGCCTTTGATGTGTTGCCGTAGATGGTCGTGTCATCAGCATAGATGCCAACGAATGATTTAAGTATGTGTTTAGGGAGGTCATTGATGTAGATCAGGAAGAGAGTTGGGCCCAGGATTGACCCCTGAGGGACTCCAGCATTTATATTGCAGGCCTCCGATTTTTGTCCATCTACCACTACTCTTATGAGCCTATCGGAGAGAAATGATTTAATGATTGAGAAAACATTTCCAGTTATACCGTAGCTGGAAATCTTGTGAAGTAGACCCTTATGCCATACTTTGTCAAAGGCCTTTGATATGTCAAGAGCAATTGCCCTAGAAAGGAAGCCTTTGTCAAGAGATTCACTAATTCTGTGGGATATAACCGTCAGCACATCTGCGGTAGATCTTGCAGAGCGGAAACTATATTGTGTGTCACTAAGAAGGTTATTCCTGCTGAGGTGGTTGACTATTTCTCTATTTAATATTGATTCGAGTAACTTACTCATAACACAGAGAAGACTTATTGGTCTGTATTGAGAGGGAGATGACTTATCACCTGAATTCTTAAATACAGGGCAAACTGATGAGGTCTTCCAGGGGGTCGGAAAGCACTTTTCCTTAAGGCAGCGCTTAAATAGTTTCGTAAGTATGGGAGCAAGTTCTGGTTGGCTTTTTTAACACTATAATTGGGATGCCATCAGGGCCAGTTGCTTTACTGGAATCTAGGTTTTTTATTAGCTTGGCGACCTCATGCACGGATATTTGTATGTTACCTAGCTTGTTCTGTGTTATAGGAGGAAATACGGGGAGTTGATGGCCTTCGTCGCATAGGGTAGAATTAGCTGCAAAGTACTTTGCAAATAGTTTGGCCTTGTCTGACGCTGACGAGATAACCTCTGGTCCATTGATAATGGTTGGGATAGAACGCACACTTCTGTTCAGGATCCTATGTTATTTGCCAAAACTGGTGGGAACCAAGCTGCTGATCAGCTACCTTGGATTTAACAGACTGGGCATATAGCTCTCTTGCATTTTTTATTACTCTTTTACAGTGGTTGCTGGCAGTCCTGAAAGCAGCTTTAGTCTCAGTGCATCTATTACGTTGGTAGTTATGGAAAAAGTGATTTCTGTGCGCGATAGCAGCAGCACATTCTGGGGAGAACCATGGCTGGCTGTTAGGTTTTTGTTGGAATTTTTTAGATGGTATGAATTGGTCTATGCCTACAATTAACCATTCGGTCAGATCTGATACTATAGAGGACACTTCCTTTTTAAACATGGAGTGCAGAGGTAAATCAGATATGAATGTACGGAAGCTATCCCAGTCAGCCATAGAGTATCGGTATACAGTACGGTGGAGGGGTACGTCTGATGGCTTCTTACATTTTGTTTTTATCTTAACTGATACGACGGAGTGGTCGGAGGATCCTAAAGGAGAATGAACGGTACATGAACATAGCTCAGGTGAAGTTGAAAGAAAAAGGTCTAAGAGGCTTGCATATTGATTGGGTGTATCGGGCACACGAGTGGGTTCGCGAACAATCTGAGTGAGGTCATAAGCAATGGCAAAATCATGACAAAACCTCCCCTCATCATCTGTCTTATTTGAATGGGTCAGCCATTCCACGTTATGGACGTTGAAGTCACCACAGATGTGGATGTTAGCCGAGGGATGTGAAGAGAGTATGTGGTCTATTTTCTCAGATATGCTCTTAAAGATAGTAACTCCGCTGTTGTGGGGCCTATAGAGGGCAAATATAAATGCAGTGGTGTTAGCAAGTGCAACCCTGAAGCACATATAGGGTAAATTAGGATCTTCTCTAGAGATATCCCTGCCATCCTTAATGTAGGCACATATTCCATGCCCATGGCGATCTTGGGAGTCAGATTTAGCTGTTAAATTGGAGTATCCATTAATTATGAACTCATCTAGGGAAGTGGTCGGCCCTATTCCAGTTTCACATAGAAATAATATGTCCGGTTTCGTCTCCTGTAATTGGGTTTCAACCTCTGGAAGGTTGGAACGTAGACCCCTGATATTGGAGAAGGAGACCTGGTAGTAGGGGTCTACGCTGGAAGATGGGGTTCTAGGTTTAATCGAGTTTTTATTCTGGAGATATTTCATGTTGAGGTTTGGGGATTTGTGGAATAGGTCGGCATACTTGGTTAGAGCAGTACAGAGAGGGAAAGTAAGAGAGAAATAGACAGGAAAATTTTTTTTTTTATTTGTAGCACACGAAAAGGTAAAGCCGTAACAATTACCCACTAGTATGGCATCGAGAGGCCCCACCAGAGACTACTGCATGGTCCAGATCCACCCACCAAATGGCAATACAGCAGTCCCAGTACTTTGCGCCTGCTGATAGAACAGCCTCCTTAGTGGTTAATCCAAGGTTCGGGTCCCTGACTATCAGGCGGATAACGTCAGCCCAGACAAAACGTTTACCTCCAGCACCCTTACTAGTGACATGGCAACAAGGACAGACAAAGACAGAAAAATATCCGACATCTCAGACTACTGGTCACCAAGTAGTACCGACCTTTAAGCAGCTTTTTCTTCACCCTTTGTCAGAAACATCACTCATTGAATGAGGACTAAATGACAAAATAGGAGAAGCGAGAGTTACTGGAGCTGCCGATAACACATCCACTGTATTATCTACTCTCCATTTAAAAAAAAAAAAAAAAAAAAGGGGGGGGGGAGGAGAAAGTGGAATGGGTACAAGTGACTTATATCTAAGTAGTAAGTCCGGTGCGAACTTAATAATTCATGACACTTTTGGTGATAATCTCCCCTCCCATATTAATGGGTGGAAGTTTGTCGTTATCTATCTAGTTTGAATCATTAAAGTTTAATCTTATAATTAATTAAAATCCAATAATTAACTATTATCAATTTGTAAAGACTGCTTAATATTAATTTACATTAGAGTTTAAATAATTATTCAAGGTTTTAATTTAGGAGGTCCGTTTTCATGAGTGACTTTCTTGGCACTGTATTATATTTCGAATGTACTTGAACATAAGGCTAACTATATAAGGTAGGGTTGGATTCGAAAACAAGAAGAAAGTATTTTCAATACAGGCACGCTTGCAGTAATAGTATATATTAAGTATACTACTTAAATAAAGTCCTAACTTTATCTACTCTAGAGAATAATTTCCGGCATTTTTCTTTTATCGTTAGTTGCCGGAATTTTGTTTGTTTTAATCGTTTAGTTTTGTAGCAGGAGGGGGGGACGGATAATACGGAATACAGACAAAAAGACAGGAGAAATACAGACAAAATACATAAAACACGAAAAGTAAATTTAAAACAATGTAACAAAACATTTAGGATTAGTTTAGAGAAAAAAAAAAAAAAAAATAAAGATACTTCACGTTTTTGCACTAGAGATTCCGCCCGCTGTTTTTATCAACTGTTAGCTAGTTTATGCCTTTCTAGAGTGTCAGAAGATTTCTATTTCCGGATAACTTGGTCGAGTGCCTATCTATAGAATAAAAGTCGTAACGTTCCTATGTGTAAAGAGTATCTAATTTACATTTTTTTTTGTTAAAGAAAAAAAAAAAATTCTAGTTTTTTTTTTTTTTATAAAGTCCTAAGTTTATCTACTCTAGAGAATAATTTCCGGCATTTTTTTTTATCGTTAGTTGCCGGCATTTTGTTTGTTTTAAAACGTTCAGCTTTGTAGCAGGAGGGGGGGACAGATAATACGGAATACAGACAAAAAGACAGGAGAAATACAGACAAAATACATAAAACACGAAAAGCAAATTTAAAACAATGTAACAAAACATTTAGGATTAGTTTAGAGAAAAAAAAAAAAAATAAAATAAAAATACTTCACGTTTTTGCACTAGAGATTCCGCCCGCTGTTTTTATCAACTGTTAGCTAGTTTATGCCTTTCTAGAGTGTCAGAAGATTTCTATTTCCGGATAACTTGAAATGAACGGCTCTCGTCTCGGAGAGGCCTCATGTTTTGACAAGCTTCTGGGCTTGACCTTTACTCTTGATCTGAAATGGAACACGTACATCAAATCTGTTGCCAAAGCCACTGGAAAAATGGTGGGATCCTTCTATCAATCCAGTAGATATCTCACTGCTGATGCAATTCTCTATTTATATAAGAGCCCAGTTCGTCCAAGGATGGAGTACTGTTGCCAAATCTGGGAAGGAGCTGCTAGAAAGGACTTATCCTGCCTTGATAGAGTTCAAAATAGACTGTAGCCTCATAGGAGATGTCCTTTTTTTCTTCCCTGCAACCTCTTTCTCACAGAAGAGATGTAGTTTGTCTGCTTTATCGTTATTTTCATGGCAAGTGCTCGACTAAGCTTCAATCTATGGTTCCCCCTTGCCAAACTTTCACAAGAAACACTCGTCTAGCTGAAAACACTATCAATAATTTCCCTCACTCTTTATCTGTGCATAAACCTAAATGTAGATTTCATGAACAAAGCTTTTTTCTTAGAACTGCACGCCTGTGGAATTGTCTTCCGTTTTCCTACTTTCCAGCTAACTACAATATGGTTGTCTTCAAGTCCAATGTAAATAAGTTATTGATAAGCCCTTCTCCTTAAGTTAACAAATTGACTGAATTCCCATTACTGACAATTACTATATTGTCCAATTTCTACTGTACACTCTTTAACTCTTATCCTCGAGTGGCACCCGGGCCTTGATAAGTGATGATGCCTATGTAACAAAAAAAAAAGAACAATGTGATATCCTTATTTTACTTTATTTTTATTTATTTCATTACTATTTTATTTCTTTGTCTGATGAAACAGCCATTTTATCTCGAGTCAAAATGGTTGTCTGGCTATGCACACAGACACACATATATAATAAGTTATGAAAATATATATGGCAAGTTACATAGAATTTTCTTCATTTCATCCTCGTCATGACAATATATATATATTTGTTTTACATAAGCATTAATTTGTCGCTACACATTCATGAGCATGTTTCGGTCAGCTAGTTACTAGTAACTAGAGACCTCTTCAGGCGATACTCTTTATACAAAAGCATAGTCCGTAATCATAAGGTGACGGACTAAGCTTTTGGATAAGCAACATCGCCTGAAGAGGTTTCTAGTAACTGACTGACTCAAACATACTCATGAGTGTGTAGCAATATATTAATGCCTCTGAAAAACAAATAAAAAGTATATCTTACCCTACTTCGATATTGATCACTCTTGTATTAACCTTGTAAAAAATTTAATTGGTTATTTTACCTCTGGAAAATATTAACCTTGAATTATATATATATATATATATATATATATATATATATATATATATAGCAATCAATAAAGAAAGAAAATGATGATATAAAAAAAATATACTAATATATTTATAGATTTATTCAGTTATTCAAATAGGGTATGCATCAATTAGGGGTGTAGGGTAAGTGAGAACTCTTTATACCATGGTATTTCGAAGCCTAATGCTTGTCATCAGAAGAGGAGAGAAGATACTAGTTAACATAATAAGGATGTGATGTCTAGCGATAGTTACATTATGAGTGAAATAAAATATTGAGGATGTTTGGGGGGAACTAAAGTGATCTCTCTGATATAGGAGGCGTATAGCTTTTATTATATAATTAAGGTAGGTGTATATCCTATCTGTCATATATGGGAGTATAGGGAGATTGTTACAATAACAGAAGCCTGTTCTTGTAAGTGAGTAAATACGAAATAGTATAGTCAAGGATTCGAACTTGTGAAACTAGATTTGGAATTGAGAATTCCAATCATAAGTTAAAATAAATACAGAATGTTATTGGAAATAAAGAATGTGGAATCGCAATTGTTTAGCTCACACAAAATAGTTAGATATCTGTTTATTGGAAAAGGAATGTAATGATGAAATTTGTTTCTGTGAAAATTAAAATAAGGAATTTAATCGTCAATTGAAATTGTAAACATATTTTGTAAAGTGGTTACTCGAAAAATAGGTTACTGAACTCGGGGTCATGTCAGTGTGGTATGTTTTGCAACATGATGCATGCCAAGGCAACATGCTCGATGAGCACATGTTTAATCATGTGATGACGTGACGAGTTCTCAATATAGGTAGAGTTTTAGATGCAGTCTGGGGAAGAAAGAGGGGAGAGAGAGCTGAGAGAGAGGTCAGAGCAGCTGCTGACACTAAACCTTGGAAGCGAAGGTTAGAGAAGAAAAGCCATGTAAAGAAACTTTGAATTCCTCAAGCGAAATCAAGACCGGTCATGAAATAAAGGACGTCATCATGTGGTTTTGTATCTGCGTCGTCGTATTGTTATTCAACAGAAAAGGTATTGTCCATTTATGTTATAAGAACCTTGATAAAATCACCATCTAAAAAATATGTGTTAGAAAGTATATGTGTCAAAGTATAAATGTTATAGAAACACTCCCGTTCACAGAACTGTCAAAAGTATAAATGTCAAACTCCCGGTCTATCTATCTATATATCCAATCTCCTCTCATTGTGTATTACATGCCGTTGGCTATTGTAGTAACATGCACACTGTCTCTATATTTCTTCAATGTCTATTTTATATATATATATATATATATATATATATATATATATATATATATATATATAGAACTGTGTCAGCTCTCTTTATATATACCTGTCTATATCTCACCAATGTCTCCATCTCCCAACAATATGAACACTCCTAAGACTGTCTCTATCACTATAAGACTCTTACAACATGAACAACAACAAATATATAAGTCGTCTTACAAACAAGAACACTAAATAAGAACTCACGTACCATACACTCACATTTGGTACCCTTTAAAATACCACCAACCACGTAACAAGATGTGTGCAGAACACTTGGATGTTGCAGATACCATTGAATGAATAGATGGGAATATTTGGGTTAGTAGATTCAGTTAATGTAGTAGTCTTAGTTCTCAGAGGAAGACTAACGAAAACATGGGAAGTAATAATAAAGATAGACCCGAGGGAAAGAGGGATAAATAAAGACCTGGTTAGAGATAGGTTAATTTGGAAGTCAATTTCATCCCATGAATGCTAACATGTAAAACGGGCGTTAAAAATCATATTAATTATATATATATATATATATTATCATAATGTTTGTTGCAATAAAACCTATTTAATTGTTCTATTTAGAAATATTATTCAAAGTTTATTTAATTTATTTTTTAATTTTATTTATATTTAATTTATTTTTCCTTATTAATAGTTCAAAACTGTTGCGTTTAAACCCGGACATAAGCTTCAAAGTTGTTCCTCCTTTAAGCTATGAAAGTTATTTTACGTTTGATCTTCACTTATGCTTCCCTAAACCCAACATATCATCACTTTTCGTAACAAGTTAGGATAATCAGTTTATCTTAAACAGTATATAACTAAAGCCTCAGTATGTTTCTATTTGGCAACGCCAGGTATATATATATATATATATATATATATATATATATATATATGTAAATGTTGGTTCGTTCGGAGTTAATTGTCTAAAAAACCACTGGACGGATGGCTTCCACGTTTTGGTATAATATGTTTACTATATCCATGTGTGTTTTATATATTCATTTTTAATTATAACATTATACTTAATTTTTCTATGATAAATAGGTTGATTTCTTTTTACCGAGAGGCAATTTTTTTATTTAGGGACAATTATTCATTGTCACGTGACCAGTGTTACAATTTAGCGGTTTTCCTGCTAGATCTGGAGATTTCGTTTACAATCTAGCGGGAAATTCTAGAAAATCTGGAGGTATTTGGCACCCAGACATCCGCATTAGATTGCTTGAAAATACTTTAAAACATAAAATAAACTCATTCATGTAAGTAAAAACAAAGTAGCATTTATTGCCTTTGGTAACAATTATTTATTGATTATTTGTTTTGTTTTTCACCTTTTTTCGACTAACCATTCTTAAATCTCACTATAAAATCGATTTTTCCAAGTACATTTTAGGTGGGGGGGGGGCATCCTAATCTCCCCGAAGAGGTTTGTATTGCTGTACACTGGTTTGTATTACTGTACACATAGATTCGAAAAAGTTGTCAAAAACGAATATATAACAAATAAATGTTATCAAAGGCAAGATAAATTACTTTTCTGCCAAACTGGCTAGCGATTTTCTGGACATTTCTTTCTCCTGATCTCGCGGGTTTTTTTTAAATCTCAGTTGACAACATTGCATCACTAAAAAAATACCACAGGCTTAATGTAAACAGAATGTGTTTACAATGTCGGTAAATTTTCAATGGGTTTATTGATAATGTAACCATGTGATTGAACTTTAATTTAAATTAACCACGCGTGGTCGAAAAATGAATGCCGACGCTCAAAGTGTATACACATTTTGATTCCTCCCTTTACTTAAAAATTCACCAAAAATCCGGAAATTAACGAATTTTAATGAAAATTGCAGTATTTTTCAAATAATGATCGCAGAATATAATGAACTAATTATTTTTACTTAACTCTTGGTGAAAATGTTTTATTTTGTTTAAACAAAAAATACCTTTACTAAAGTTATGGTTTTCAGTAGTAAATAAAAAACGCAAGAATTTATTTTTGTTTTTTTTTAAAGCATCGTAATTTGTAACAATAAAAAATAATTTTTACAGTAACATTACGAAAAAAGCCCCTAAAGTCCGTATTAATGTATTCGATATAACTCGAAGAAAAATAAATTCTCGGATACTATTCAGGAAATTAAAGATTCAATTAGATTCCTATTTCAGTCACCTAAATTATTTAAGGTGAAATGAGTTTAGGAATTTATAGCCAAACCTAAATATTTTTTTTTGGTAAATATCCAGATACGCTACTACAGAACACCGACCACTCTAATTTGTTTGTTTTACCTGGAACATTCAAGATGGCGTCTGATTCTCTCTTTAACACGGTAAGTGTGGGAAAAGATGTTATAAATAAAAAACCGGATAAAATACTGTTAAAAACTCGCTCAATATATGTTACCGTGACATAGGTTGACATATATTCGGCAGGTTTTTAATAGTATTTTGTATAGTTTTTTATTTATAACACCTTTTTCCATACTTACGGTGTTAAAGAGGGTGTGAGACGCCATCTTGAATTTTCGAATACATCGGTAAACACTGTATGTTTTTCGAGCTGAATAAATATGTTACATTGAATAAAAACAAAAATAATATATCCAGTTTGGCAGAAAAGTAACTTATCTTGCCTTTGATAACATTTATTTGTTATATATTTGTTTTTTGACAACTTTTTCGAATCTATGTGTACAGTAATACAAACACCCATTTTGTGTTTTATATACATAAAGTACAATTGTTGAATGTTACTGTTTTGATTATATTCGTTTTGGGGGGGGGCACAATTAAAAAATTAAGAAAGATTAAAATGAAGCGAAATTTAAGTTTCCGTTCCATTTTACAACAACCGTAAAACAGTGCATACTCAGCAAGTTTTATCGTAATTTATAAGCATATTGAAACACTAAATCAACATTTTATTTATTTTTTTGCATAGTTAATGATGGAAGTATTTTTCTGTTTATTTTCTTAACATCTGTTAAAAAAAAATAAATAATTTGTACATTCTCTTGAAAAAAAGAATCAAACTTTTCTCTACTTTCACATGTGTTCCATTTTAACAAACTGAACCACAGCAACGCGTGACCGGGTACAGGAAGTATATATATATATATATATATATATATATATATATATATATATAGTTTATATTAAAGTTACCATTTCCCTTAATTAAAAATGATGTATATGTGCACGGAATGAATTTTAGGCAGTGTTTTAAGATTTGGTTAAGTTTGTATTTGTTCAATAAAAACAATTAATACAGTGAATAAGTTTGTCAAAAAGGCTCAGGGTGCTCGCTTAGCTTATCAGGTCTATCTACCTAAAGAACCAATGCACTCTTTAGTAGATGTCCATTGACCTTACAGATCTTCCTGAGGTTAGATTACCAAAATAATAAGACGTGAAAGAATGTTGTGCTCTCGATCTATAGCAAACATTTGCATCACTGTGCGCTCAAGCACTTCAAAAAAGCATGGGTAGTCTTATATAAGCCTGGAACAATTTAATCAAAGTATCTGTGTGAATAATGTAATTCAACATTTTATCTACTCATTTAAATCTGCATTCTGCAAACTTTTATGTAAGTATATCGCTGCACTGAAATCTCACAGGAGATATAAATACTGTACGCTAACAACTCCGTTGTGCATCAAAATGAACGAGAGCACTTTGTATGAGTTTTGTTTTGTAAATCAAATTTAGAGAAGAAACCATATTTTAGGATGTGTGAAAATTTGATGTCATAATTTATACCAAAGCCAGTAGTAATGTTAGTGCCAAGTTATATGTAACACTTTAAGTATACTATAAAAAATATGCAACTGAAGATATGATATTTTTGTTAGAATATATGACAGAAAAACATGCTACCATCAAAAAAGAAGATAATGCCTGGCAGGATGGTTTCATGACAACAGAATACATATAACACAACCTACATTTCTAAATTGAACATTGAAATATATATATATATATATATATATATATATATATATATATATATGTCTTTGTAAAATAGAAACTATACTATTATATATATATATATATATATATATATCCATGTGTGGTTTCAATTCAATTATTTTTGGAGAGTGAATGCCTATAAACCCTGCAATAAGTAAATGCTTTTTTTATTTATGACTTCGCAGACTTTACATATCTCCATTTTCCTTTTTTATCTTTTTCTTCTCCACATTCTTTTTTATTCCATATAATAAACTTTCTATGAGGTTTCAGGAATATCATTTGTCTCTGAAGAGTTGTTTACTGATCTTCTGCTATTCAACGAAACACGTGTAAGATGTAATATAAATAAATTTAAGTGTTTGCAAAAAAGACAACTTATGAGTGTTAATTACTTCTGTTTTTTGATTTATTGTAATATTGATTGATATATATATATATATATATATATATATATATATATATATATATATATATATATAATATCATCAGTAGAACCCCGGGATACGGTTCTAGGATACGTTTTTTCAGGTTACGATGTGGAATACGATGTGTTTCTCGCCCCTTGTTACGACATTTTCGCCGCCTTACGATGTTATTTATAATATTTGATTATATACATGTGTATTATACACTGTGCTGTATTTTGTTATTAATTTTTAATGCTGTATCCCGGGTTGTACTGTATATATATATATATATATATATAGAGAGAGAGAGAGAGAAATAGAGATAGATAGATAGAACGAGAGAGATAAGATTATCTCTTACATGTATTAACCTTTTGTATTTGCAACGAGTTTTCCTTTTCTTAGATGCAAGACTCACAGTCAGTACTAATCATCTGCTTATCTATGGCCTAATTAGTGTTGTTGATTGAAGTCATTGAAGTGTTATGCAAGTTTCAGATGGTGAAGGCATAAAATATCCATGGCCGTTTATGCAAAGCTTTGTCAGTGTAAGGCGATTTGAATAGAGAAGGAGAATAAGAAAGTTAAAGTTATCTGTTGGAGGTTGACAAGATGGGGAATGAAAAAGAATGTAAGAAACCAAAAGTTTGGGTCTTTTCTTTTTCTCTGACTTTATTAAATGTGAAATGATAGAAATTTTAAGAAGTGGACAAACAAAATTCTATAAACCGTGTATGTTGTGTGAGTATATATAATTTAAATGTACATTTGTATGTTTACATACATAGGTATCTCTATTGAGACCTATATATATATATATATATATATATATATATATATATATGCCTCAAATCAGAACTTGACTTGTAGGAGGTGTTTAGCATTGCTGCATAATTACGCTATTCAAGATATCGAACAAGTAGAGTCGCAGGGAGATTAAAACTCTTTTCTATTTTGGTGATGTTTCTGCTAAGAGAGGTGACTGCCACAATCCGTTCTGCATAGAAGAAACCTCCTCCCAATCCGCACTTGCAGAGGCATCTTGTTACACGATAGAGGCTATGCTTACAACACTTGTGTCGGAAGCGTTCTCCTTTATGCTAGTGAAACTTAGATAATGTCCTCAACTGCAACAGACTAACTCACAGCAATCATGCAATGATACGATATGCTGCTCAAAGCTTGCTGATACAACTCCTCTCAATGAGCTGAGATTCAGGCTTGACCTCAATTCAATAGATGAGACTCTATATTGAAATAGACTGAGATGGTTTGGCCATATCCAACACATGGCAGTCGACAAGTGGCCAAGTAGAATCATTAACTTTGATGTCGCTAGAGCCTGTCCAAGAGGTCGACCTAGGAAAAAGTGGAGTGATAATATTAAGCAGAACCTGAAACATCATAGGTTAACTTAAGCTTTAGCAATGGATCAAATAGAATGGAGCGAAGTCATTCGACCAACATCGGGAAAATCTCATTAACTCAAGAAAAAAACTAGAAAAATGACACAAAAACACAAATTTAGCTGTTTCTATATGATTCGCATCACAGTAGACATAGTCGAATTTTCTTTTAATAGTAAATAATTAAATAAAATGCTCATATGTGGGCCGTGTAAGAACAAACTAAACCAGAGCTTCATAATAAGGCAAAAAAATCAATTGAAAACTTTAGTAAAAGGCAACTTAATATAGGTTTTTAAGACTACATTGATGAGTGGCCCTTTTTCTTGAAGAGAGGACTGTTTCAATATGTATAGAAACCCACAATATCCTGCAGATTGATTGAAAATATAAATCGTCCGTCACTGAAAATTACTAACTTAACTTTAAGTAACTTGGAAATGTAAATATATAATGATTTATTGTTAGAAAAAAAAATTAAATGTCAAAATTAAAATTAAGTGACAATTTATTTTTTGTTTGAAATTGAAACGAATTTCACTCGTGTGATACCTTAGTATAAATTAAAATGTTATTTTCAAAACTAATTGACACCAGCTGCATATAAGTGTATGATAAATTACTTCTTTGCCAAAAAAACTTTGTAATGTTGAGTAAAACTTTGAAAATGAGACTTCTGAAAAAGGGAGAGAAAAAAAACAAAGAAAAAAGATAGGCGGATCTCCTGTGTTTGAGAAAGTGACACAAATGTCAGTCAGAAAGAAGAGATAAGGAACAAACTTGGCCTGTTCGAATCCCTAACCAATAGTAATTATCACTTCTTGCCCTGATGATTGCGTAAGCATGAAACATGTGTCTATAGGTATAAAAATATTAATATTTATTGAAAAATTATTATAGTCATAAATACACTGCTGACCACTTAAAATCTTTTTAAAAAATCTTTTTTTAAGGATAGATTTTAAACTCTTCCGACTTAAAAAAAAAAACGGTTTCCTTTTAGAGATTTTTAAGTGGTCTTAAATTTCTGATCAGCAGTGTATGTCATTGTTTTACGATAATTAAATACGGTTATTAGTGTCTCCAACCTTGGAGAACTGGAAAATATTTATCCTTTGAAAAATCTCCCATATTTTTGGGAAATAAACAAATATTATTTATTATTTTACTTATAAAACAGTAATCTACGAACAGGTGTTTCACTGTACTACAGATCGTTTTAAACACATGTGATCTGGAGTTCGAATCTTAGAACAGTCAAGCTACGCTGACGAGCTGTACTACAGCGAAACACATGTTCGTAGATCACTTTTTCATGTAGTTATATATGTATTATGATCAGTACACACTCATTAAGTTTTACTTTATTCATTTATATTAGATCTTCTCTAGGGTGATGCGTTCACCATAAACATACGTGTGTGAGTATATGATTTGACAGAATTCTTGAATACGTGACTTCAGTTGTCTCTTATATTACTTGGTGAGTCCACATAATAGAAGCTCATATATAATTCTTGAAAGGAGAGTGTTCATAGAACACAAAATGTAGGGTTCGTTGGATTATTGTAATCACTAAAAGGATTAGCAGATTTTGGCTTTAGGAGTCGAAATTATACGATAGCACGGGTTTGGTGTTAGAAGCATAAGCTGACAGCAAGTTAACAAAAAGATGGATGCAATTATTTAAACCAGTAGCAGAAGTTTATTGGTTTTCGTACATGTCACGGTGTGGATTGAATGAGATGCCTTAGAGTTTAAAAAGGATCCAAGCCTAAATAACAAAATAGTTTGGAAATAATAAGTGACACATGCTTTCGAAATATTAAGAATCTCACACAGAAACCCTACAGTATAGTTGTACTTCACAAAAGAAGACCTTTAATGGATAAAATATGCCTGGAAGTTAAGTATCAATTCTTGTTTAGATGCGTCCATTCAACGCCGATGTAAATGCTATTTCAAGCTTAGTCAGTTAAGCGTGACTTCAGTTTTGTCTAAGTCTCACACATAAAAAAAATGAAAACTGAATTATAGCTTATTTTTGCTTTTATTTCTTCCGTTATATATTAAAATACAAAGGAAAAAGACAGGAAAAGTAGATATCCATAAGCACAAATTAAAATACATCATTATAAATTAAAATCAAATATTCTGTTCCTATAAGAGATAAGAATTTACGCAGTTCAAAGCGACCACGTTATTTAGTTTCCGGACGGTTATTTAAGAAATGCGCATGCTGAGAGTTGTAGGGTTTTGTAGACGTCAGTAATTTGCATGTGTCGACATCGAACCATTTCAAAACACCGAGATATGAAAAGTTAAGACGACGTAGTAACATAGTTGGTGTCAGTAAATGAGAAAGAATTCATGCAGTAAAAAGAACGTTTTTGGAAATTGTGTTGGTATTGTTCTGGTGTTTTCTGAACAAGAGTTCCTTCTAAATTTTAGACCGCTGTGAAAACTACACAATATCAAGGAATTTATTTATTTTTTTTTTACAGTTTTTTAGTATTTTATCCCCACACCTATTTAAAGTTCTGTCTCTTCTTCCCCCGTAAATACGATTTTATGCACAAAAGTAATTGATTTCTTTTATAATCATTCAGAGACGTTTTTGATTTTGATTTTTAGAAGAAATAAATTATAATACCCATATTTTGCGATTATCCCCATGTCTGTTAATATTCTTCTATTTTATTTATTTTTGCCTGGCTCTTAAATAAATATATCTATTTTCATCCGAGTTTTTAGTTCTACTTAAATCGGATCTTACATACAAACACTGCATGCTGTTATATTTATGGTACTTTTTGCTTTATTGGAGAAGAACTTTGCAAAGTTCAACAAGCCTAATGTGTGGTTTCTGTTGATTAAGAGGGAAAAGTATCAGATTTAAATGATAAAAAGAGCCAAAGAATAAAAATAATGAAACACTAAACTGAATAATTAATATTTACATATATTATTCAGCTTAAACCAAATCAGGGTGCGAGTTTATCTCACAGCATCTAATCCTCATAAGTGATTAACTGTAATCTAGGTCAAGGAAATATTGGAAGAATTTAGGCTAATGGGTGCTCCGGTACTAGACATAGGAAATTACAGAAATTAAAAATATAGATAGATCATCTATCATTTGATAACTTATGTACAAGCAAGGGTTTAGTTTCTACTTTTAATTAAAAGAAATGTATTTTTCATTTGCTGATATCAGTTTTCTGTGGTCTATGTTGTCACTCAATGCCACACAATAAAAAAACAAAAAAGTTAACACTGTGGTACTACCAGATTAGGTTGTCTGAAGATATCGGCTTCTTGACCTAAAATGCACTAAGGATTTTTGATTTGGACTTTGATTGAGTTTAGCAAAGGAAATGGGGGGAAAAAAAACAATAATCTTAATCTTCCTCAAGAAAACAACCAAACCAAACATTATAAATATTCTTTAAGTTTACCAAAAATATCAGATCCGGTTTTAAATAACTCGAAAATGCTTGATATGGTGTGAAATGGAAGCAACCAAATCAAAGCAAAAATAACATTTGAATATGACTAACCAACAACAAGAATTTGTTTAATATACCTCCCCTAATTTATAAATTTACTCAGTCTCCAGTGGTTCTTAAGATGGGGCCTCCAGAGCACTGTTAAAATCTATGAATTATAGTATTGTCTGCATTTATTCAAAGATTTTATGCCCAGTAATACAAACGCTCTATAGGCCAAATGCTATTTTAAAGAATTTGATGCTGGAATATATGACGTCAGTCAAGGATGTACCTATCTTATTTTTGTACTTTTGAATTTTGTAGTTTTTGCATGAATCTAACATTTATGCAAAAGCTACAAAATTCAAAAGTACAAAAATAAAATAGGTACGTGTAAAAGACAAAATGTAAAATGTAGTGGAACCATGTCTTGGCTCTTCTGACCAGGGAAAATAGAAAAGAATGATTGATATTTAAAATATAAGCATTTGTTTCGTAAAAACTTCTTGCGACATATTTGCATTAAGAAAGTCATATGTAATCTAGGTGATGCAGAAGAATAGGCGACTCGAAGTCCACGGCAAGCAGTGTCAGATAAAAATAATATTTTATTGTTCTCAAAAAAAAAAAAGGAAAGAAATCAATAAATATTTCATAAAGTAAAATATATTATTATATTTTTTATAATACTAATAATTTTAAAGCAATGATGCAATAACATTTTATTTATTCTATGAAGAAAATTTTTAACCTGCAACCTCTCTCCCACAGAAGAGACGTTGCGAGCCTATCCTTGTTTTATCGTTATTTCCATGGCAGGTGCTCGTCTGAACTCAAATCTCTGGTCCCCCCTCGCCAATCTTTCACAAAAAACACCCGTCTAGCTGAATCCACTGTGAAAAATTTCCCCTACTCTATATCTGTGCCTAAATCAAAACGCGGATTCCATGAACAAAGCTTCTTTCTTAGAACTGCACGCCTGTGGAACTCTGTTCCGTCTGCCTGCTTCCCACCGGACTACAACTTGGATGTCTTCAAGTCCAATGTTAACAAATTCCTAATGAACCGCCCCCTTAAGTAAACACTTCATCAAATCTCCACACTAACGTAATGTACTTGCAATAACCCTTATCCCTGAGTGGCTTCCGGGCTTTGATAAGTGGTGATCACAGTGTAAAAAAAAAATAAATAAATAAAAAATACATTGCGAAATTTTTATCCGATGCTGTTTTCTGTGGACTTCAAGCCACCTGTTTTTTTTTTTTTTTTTGTACCGCCGTAATCTGTTAGTGTTCTACTGCTGTGTGTCTTATGTTATGTGTTTGGTACATGATGGAGAAATCATGTTTACGAATCTTTATAGACTGAGGCAATGCTTATTATACTATACCGCAATTAAAGAAAATATTTTAAGAGATCTCCAATCTAAAATCTGAAATATTTATTGTAATATCCATTAAAAACGATTTTTTTCATGTTATTTACACGTAATCGCCCCTACCTCTAAAGTAGAATCTGTATTTTTGTTGATGTAATCGATAAAAGAAATATAGAATAGTTATTTTTGTTCTGGGTAGACTGCATCATATTTAAAGAGTTTTTTTTTACGAAGGGGTTACCACATATCAAGGCCCGAAAATCACTCAAGGATAGGGATTAATGTGTGTAATGTAGTTATTGGGACAGATGTTTGTAGTGGTAATTTGGTATAATTAGATTATTTACGAGGACGGTTGAATAAAAACTTGTTCACGCTAGACTTGAAAAGATTTATCATAATTTTTATAAAGATAACACGATATTTGTGACCTATTTGCATCCAGTTGTCATTTTTTTTCTAAGTCAATGAAAGAGAAATCCGTTTATTCATGTTAAACTGTTTAAAACTACATTTTAAATCATTTTTTCATACGTCATTTTCAATACAAACCGAGGGAATTGTTATATCGTTTTGGTAGCTAATATTTTCCACACACAAATATGGAACTTGTATGTAACTCTAAAATTGCATATTTTTGTGTTTATAATTGCTTAGTAGCAGTTATAAGTAGACATTAAGTCTAGTCTTTGTAAATGTGTGTGAATGGAAATCTGGCATGTAACCTATTAATTGAAAGATATTCCGTTTTACATTGAGTAAAACTTCAAGCCACTGGAATGGCTGAATAAGATTTCCTTAATCTAAAATATAGCAGTGAGTTAACCGAAATCCCCTTCTATATAAAAAAAAAAAATTCCGGGATTTAAATGGCGGTTAGAATTAATTAAAAATGGGTGAAAAGGATAGCAACCTTCTCTTTGGAATTTTTTTTTTTTTTTTTTTTTTTTTTTTTTGCAAGAGACAGATTTTCTGGATAAAATATAATAAATATTGAAAAAAAGCAAAAACAAAAACGAATGTAAAATCGCACGAAAACTTAAGCTAATTGCTTAGCTGAACTGGTGAATATGCAAAAGTGTTTATTTTCGTTTTTGTTTTAACTTTTTTTCTGAATCTGGTAGGGAAAACCGGACCTTATTTTATTATATAGATTGTTAACACTTACACTTACATGTTGGCTGTAACAATATGATGCTATTGTAGCAGACTGCAACAAACACAAGCAGGAGCGAATTCTCGCAACTGAAAATTTCGAAATACATTTCCTTCCTGCCATGTCCAATCAGAAGCCAGCTCCCAGTCATGTAACCGAGTTTATAAAAGATTAAACTGACAACACACTCTTTTTTTATTCTCGGCTCTTGCTGACAGCACACCCCTCTGTTTGAGTGCATCGGTCTAGCAGGAATACAAACAAGCCAGCACGACTATCTCCACATGCAGTACACACATGTACTTTCTTTTTATCACAAGACCCTCTAATCTTTTGTCCCCATCCATACAGGGATGCCTGCTCCGACTACTAATTTCAACATAGACACACATATATACGAACTTTTTTCCTCATTCAACAGGCCTATCAAATTTTTAATCTACGTCTCCACACGGAAACATTCCACACAAAAAAAACACGTTTCCTTATTCTTACGAACGAAGATAACAAATAAAGTTCCTTTTTAAATGTAAATATGAGATTTTTCGCCTTTATTTCAACACTTGTTTTCATTCTAGTTAAATTGTTCATCAATCATCCGTTTCAAACCTGAGATAATTTTGTTTAGAATACATTATTTTTAATTTTTATTTTAAATCTTATTAGTTAAATTTTAATTATGCGTTATAATTAAAATTTTAGTTCCATGATTATTCTGTTAATTATGCTTTCATTACTATCTAATGGGCAACTTTTAGTTCATTTAAGCATCAGAATTTGAATTCTTAATTCTACTACATGCAAATTGCAAGAACTCTTTATTTAAAATTAGTCCAATTTCCATCCATAGTTTTGGAGCTTATACAAGTTTGTTTGTTTTTTTTAGTATTAGCAGTAGTAATATTAATAGTTCTATCACAAGATTATGTTTTCAACATTTCAAACATGCTTCATTGTGTGAAATTTAGTGTTATGCTGTTGCGTAGTCTTCGAGACACATAACCTGCTAAAAATAAAAGTGAACCGAAAAGAAAAATATTGTAACGTCAGTCAATATTCAGGAGGGAAGTAAGAATGTGCACTAAAATTTACTTCTTTAAAAGTTGAAAGCAGTCGATTCTCTTTAGTTTTAGTTGGTTAAATTGAGTCACATTAAACAAATCCTTGTGATTAGTGGCAACTTATGGACATAAAATGTGCTGTTATTCTAATAGCTAAATGATTTTTTATATTACCTCGAGAAACACGGGGACGCTGGTCCTGCTAGTATATATGAAATTTTTTTTGTAAATCTGGTTAGAAATTTGATTTCACCACAAACGCCATATTAATCAAAATAAGTTTGTGTGTGTTTTTCTCTCTCACTTATACATATCTTTGATAAAGATAAAATAATAATTCAGTGAGTGTTTGTTTGTGCTGAAGAATTTATTTTTATTCATAATCATCATCCTTTTCAATGTACTTTTACAAGCGATGAACGATGAGTGTGTATGGGCGTCCATAGCGATCTTTTGTGTTCCAGAATTTTTCAACATAGTTACCATCATTCTCAATAAACGTTTGTTAGGTATTAAATTATGCACCTCTTCTTCTAACACACATTGATGGCAGGTTTTTTTTTCTTAGAGTCTCACACCGTCAATATTTGCAATAGAAAGAAGAAACTTTCAGATTATAAATGCATAAATTCAGTCATCATAACAATACAATCTGCAATCTCTTCTTATCCATTCGGACGGAATAAAAATAGGGAGCATTACTTTTGGAACGCCCCTCGTACATTCCTTTGGAAATTTAATTTTCGCCATATTTTCAATAAAATTTGAAAACAGTTTAAATATTGATTTGTCTAATCTTTAAAAATAGTTTTGTTGATAATTTCATAGTAATTTGGACGAAACCATAATTCCAAGCATTGCCATTTTAATCCAAAGAGTTCTTGTCACTGATTTAGCCACTTCACCAGCTATAGTCAGCTGACGGCTGATCAGAAAGTGGAGTAATCGCTTTGTTTTGTGTCTACAAGAATTGACAGCATGCAATATCTGCAACCTGGTATTTCAAGAAAGCTGTCAACAAAATATTCTGAAGACGATTACAGAATTAAATTTAAGAACTGTCATATAACTACATTTCTTAAATTGGCTCTGTTGTGGCAAACTGATGCTCTTCTATAATGGACTGCCTTGATTATAAATAATCTTATAGGATCATCAATATTTATAGAGTCAGAGTTAGGTATAATTTCCATTAGTTTTATTTTCCTATGTAGTTATTTTCAACAAAACTGAAGTAAACTTTTATTGATTACACTGTAAAACAGACATAACATACTGCAAAATAGGTTATTTATGTACTGGTGAAATTATACCTATTACAAAACGTCATTGTATTTGATTAGATGAATATAAGACGCTAACAAAACAATATACTTAGTGACAAGCAATATGGATTTCATTCTGCAAGATCAACAGCTAACATACTAACTGATATTGCACAGAATCAGTAAATCTATCAACGAGGTTACGGTTTGAGAGCATAGCTCTTGGTATACTAAAGGCCTTCAATATGGTTTGACACAAAGGTTTGCATTACAAGTCTTTAGCTATGGAATATCTGGAAATATCCTTTCAATCATCAAATCCTTCCTCTCCAATAAGACTATAAAGTATTTGTTGATTGGCAGAAGTTCTACAGTAGTAATACTGGCATGACTGAAGAATATATTCTGGGCCAAACCGTCTTCTTGATTTTTATAAATGATCTTTCAAATCATATTCTGAAAGCATTCATTCACATGCAAATAACAACCATCTATGAAAACACTTCGAAGATCTTTCGGGTTCTCTCTTTCTTTTATGATTTCAAGCACATATATTTCCATATCTGAGTAGGTGCTGGTCTGAGATATGAAAGCAGGATTTCATCATAGGAAGTATTGTGTCTTTATACAAGTAGCTTTACAAATATACAAGTAGCGTTAGGTACTTTCTGGAGCGGTAGAATGATCTAACCATTTTATAGCTACCTTAACAACATGAGCCAAAGGCCAGATTGCGATTTTAGTGAGGAGGGGGTTAATTTCTGTGTGAAAAGGAACTATATGGAAAAGATGTTGCTTCCCTCTCTCTACTGTATCATTATGTTCATAGTAAGTGCTCGACTGAGCTCCAATCCCTGGTCCCCCGGTTTGTAAAAAATCAACAATAAACTCTTTCAGCTACAACCACAGAAAAAAAACTTTTAATTTCTTTCACTCTGTACTAAAAGCCAACCGGACCTTCCATAAACAGATTTTTTTTTTTTTTAGAGCATCCATTTGTGAAACAAAATACCATGAGACTGCTTTCCAATCGACTGCAACATGGCTGTCTTCAAGCCTAATGTTAACAACCACTTGTTAGACTAAATGTGAGTATCCAATAAGACGGTTCATTGCACCTATTATTTCCCATCCTTTCGTGGTGGCGTTTATCTTCCAACTGACAATCTCTTTAACCCTTATCCCCGAATGACCTCTGGGCCTTGACCTATTAGTAAAACAAAAAAGTGGGGGAGAGAAATGAACGATTTCTTCCAATGTTATTCGTGCATAAACACTATTGATACAATCAAATTTAAACTTAGCATATAATGTAATTACAACAAATACGTTCTGAACAGTTCAGGCTAACTTAATGTACTGCATTAGTACGGGGGAAGATAGGAGGGGAAAGAATGTCAAACATTTATCATTACTTTAACATAAACATCCACTGTTTTTTATGATATAACCTAATAAGTAATGTTTGATTCATAGGCAATTATATTCTGTGAGAGTCATGGTTATTAAACTTAGGTTCAGGGTTCAAATCATTCGACCAGTGCTATAGTTATACAAGCCAAACGAACATTAACCGTAAAAGATATTATAATATCCACAGACACATTATTTATATATATATATATATATATATATATATATATACACTTGTGCTCGATATTATTCATACCTCACCTTGAAAATTGAGTTTATTAGGTGTAACTTTGTAAGAATTTATTGTTTACGTCCATATTGATACATATTCTTAATAAACCTCTTCTGATCATTTTCGTCATTTTAAAATCTCGGGATACTTGTAATAAAAGAAATATACAGCTATTTATAAAATCTGCAATGTTCAAAAATAATCATACCCCCTTATTTTTTCAGTATTAATCGAGTTTCTGACTGTTTGTTTTCTGTTTGATTCTTATTTTGAATGCTTTTATACAACCTTTGATTAATTTCATTTCGTTTTTTGCCTTTTTCAGAAATTAAAATGATATCAACTGAAAACCAATAAAAGAATAAAAATTATTAGAATGGGGAAGAAAAAAGAGCTTAGTAATGATCTTAGGACTAAAATTGTGAATTCACATAAGGATGGTTTAGGTTACAAGTCAATTTCCAAGAAATTTGAGGTCCCTACAGCAGCAGTACAGAGCATCATCAAAAAATTCCAGAGCCACCACACAACAAACAACTTGATTAGTAGAGGAAGGAAAAGGAAACTGTCTGCTCGAGCCACCAGGAATATTGTAAGAAGTGTTAATGCAAATCCAACCACCACTACTAAGGACATTTTAGAAAATCTGGAGTCTTCTGGCATAAAAATATCAAGGCAAACATTGCAAAGGACTCTGCATGAAAATGGTCTGAAAGGAAGAAGACCAAGAAGGACTCCATTGCACACCGGAAAACACCTTGCAGCACGTCTAAAGTTTGCTAGGACCCATGTGAATTCTCCAGAGTCCGTTTTCTCAAGTATTTTGTGGACTGACGAAACAAAAATTGAATTGTTTGGCCATATGGATGCTTCTTACGTTTGGAGGAAGAAAGGAGAAGCTTACAACCCAAAGAACACCATACCCACGGTGAAACATGATGGTGGTAGCCTAATGTTTTGGGGCTCCTTTTCGGCTAGTGGTCCAGGTAGTTTGGTCAAGATAGATGGAACCATGAAGAAGGAGCAATATTTGGAGATACTCCAGAAAAACATTAGACAGGATGCGGAGAAGCTCCATTTAGGACCAAACTGGGTACTTCAACAGGATAATGATCCAAAACATACTGCCAAAATAGTCAAGAAATGGTTTGAGGATAATCAAATTAATGTTTTGGAATGGCCTAGCCAGAGTCCCGACCTGAACCCTATCGAAAACCTCTGGCACATATTGAAAACTGAGGTTAAAAAGCGGAAACCTAGAAATTTGAGGGATTTGGAGAACTACTGCATTGAAGAATAGTCAAAACTCAGTGTTGATGATTGTAAAAATCTTGTTGATAAATATTCAAAACGGTTACAGGCAGTTAAGAATAAAGGGCATGCTATTGACTATTAGTAAGAGAGGTATGAATAATTTTGAACTAGTGCCATTATTGTTTTTCTTTGTATAATGTTTCAAACTTGCATAATTTATTTATTTGTTGAGTTTAAATTAAATGCTTATGCTTGATTTATTGTTTGAAATCCCTTTAATATTGTCTACCTTCTGGTTTGAGCAATATTCTTATAGAAATCACAAAGATCGGAGGGGTATGAATAATATCGGGCACAAGTGTATATATATATATATATATATATATATATATATATATATATATATATCCTTTTAAATTAACACAAAGTTGATGTAATATCTCAATAGTGTATATTTTACTATCACTTATATTAAATTATATGTTCCGAATTTGCCTCAAAAAATTATTTTAATTCATACAATTGTTTTTGTCCATTTTAAAACATCTTGAGTTTGAAAACACACATTCTTTTAGGAAGAAATTCAGGAAAAAGTACTTTATTTTTATTAAATTATGCCCCGAAACATTGTTACATTGTTACATCTTTCTATAGGTAAACGTCAAAACTAGTATTATCTTGAAAAAATGACCTTACTTTCTATCATAAAGTCCGCCATTAGTCCTAGTAATAAAAATAATAGACACATGAAATAAAGGAAAGATCTTTAGAAATGTGTAAAGTTTTCTTTTGTTAATCAAAGCTTAACATTGTTTTTAAAACTTTGTAACAGAGATATATTTCCCTTTGTTTCATTTTACTTCTGCCGAAGTTCTCAGAAATGAAAGGGCCTCACGTCCTAAGGTTAACATTTGATCTCTATATAGAAATACATAAATATTCGAATAGACCATTAAGGTTCTCTTTTACCTCTCAAACACTGAGTTAGTAAAGAAGTTGAGAACATAATTTTTCTTCTTTCCAATTGACCATTTAAATATGTTATAGTATCCTTTTCTTCTGATCTCTTAGTCTTATTTGATTCCACGATGAGATTTCTTCTTGTCTGGTGGGTTATCTAGGTTTGTTGAACATCACTTGGAGAAGGTACACGATTACTCTTAAAAGCCAGTGTGGGTTAACCATATCAAGGAGATCTTATTTGGACCACGAATACTATATTTAATCAGAGTTTACTTGAATGGAAAAGTATCCTTATGTCAGGTTGTCAATAGGCATTGAAGTTCTTTCTAGTAGGTATTCAAGTTAGAGCTGTTAAATTTTAACAGTAAATATTAGAAGCCAATTTATGACAATTCTGTAAAGAAAGTGAAAATTGGATAATAGTAAAGGCTTAGAGGGCAAAATATGGGCAAAATCTCACATTTAAATATTGAAATACATCAAATTATCATTTAATTTGATCCATAATAATTAGACACCAATTAAGCAAGAGTCTCCTTTAATTTTAAAGCTGTTTGCAATTCTTAAAGTTATAATACGAATTCCAAAAGTAATACCTCCTATTTTTATTCCGCCTCAATGGATCAGGAGTTGGTTTCTTAGATGTCCCACCGTCAAAATCTGTAACAGAGAGAAGAACCTTTCAAGGTATTAATGCATCAGTTCGGTCATCAGAAAAACGCAATTTGCAATCCTCTCTGATATATTCAGATGGAATAAAATAAAAAGGAGGCATTACTTTTGGCACATCCCTCATAAATATAATAAAAATATGAGTACACTAAAAAAAAACCTTATTATAGCACTTATTTCATATCTTTCATAAAAAAAATATGTTATTGCGCATTTATTGCAGCCTTGAAATCCCAGCTTTTTAATTATTTTCACCATTCTTTAAACATTTTGAAAATATTTATATTCTGACCTACATACATCTTTTCAACAAACCAGACAGTCGATAATGTGGGTCATGGCCATATCAACGGCTCAAAATACATACGTTAGTAGCGGAGGTTTCAGTAATCACGTGCCTCTAGAGAAAAACAAAAAGCAAACAATATCAGAGCCACGAAATTGAACAAGATAACAAAAAGTTATATGAGGAAATGAAGGCCATTAATTGATTTATTGATTGACTTTTGGTGGTAACTGTTTGAACACTATAATTGGATATCGGTGCAAGAAGGAAAATCTCTCGATCAGTGACCAACAATCAAGTATTGTGTGGCTTTAACCACGTGTTGGATGGCCTAATTGCTTTCACAGGATATAAGATATTGATTAATTGAACATAACTCAGCCCATTTCACGGCAAGGTGACCAGGTCAGTACTGCCAACTCTGACAGGAATAAATAATAAGGAAATATGATAAAGCAACTTTGTCAGTTTTCCAAATTTAATTCAACTTAAATTTATTCGATAAACTAGCAGGTGTCGCTGTCATTGTCTGGACGTCAAATTTGTTGAGAGTAGCAATTAAAAATACTTCACCATAACAGGGGAATAATACAATCGACAGTTCATAATTTGGGACAGCTAATACTTACTATTTAGAAATTATCAATTTCAGTATTCTTTAATAGTGTGGGTTTGGATTTGTAAACAGTTATACTGGCAACACGAAGAATACATTATGTACGAACTCATATTGCATCTATTAAACCAAAAGAGATCATTAACTGATTATATCTATATTATTAGGCAATATTAATTAGAAGTTGTAATTATTGTGTATTGTGTATGAGAACTTGTTATATTTTCAAACTTTCTTAAACAAAAGACATTTAATATTCCAAAAAATAAGCTAGTTAAATTAAAATGAACCCTAATACATTCAAGCCATTATTTATAATTCAAATTATACATGATTAATTCTCAAGATTTATGTTTATTTTACATTTCTAATTTGATGTTATCTTCTTTATTTACCTTATAATTTTCTGCCTATCTCACCTGTTGATTAATGCTTCCAAATTCTATCTTAATTAAATAGACAGTATCAATTCATTCAAGATTAACCATGACATTCAAGGGTTTTACTTGAAGTTTTTTGCTACAGTATATGCTGTAAGACTAGAAATAAAATGCATGTAAATGGGAAGGTTCGCTGGAGAAGAGTCACTTATTTTACTCTTTTCCACCACAAAGAAGGCATATTGCCTTTTGAAACGTAATAGATTAACTATTTGAGATTGTGTCTAACATGGGTCTGAAGAGAGTTCAGCAGCGAGATATCTGTTCACATTACATTTAAACTTCTGCAAGTTAATACAATCATGGAAGTCTAACAATCTGCGGAAAGAAACTATTAGAGTAGAAGGTTTTCCAGTATCTAGGGATCTCAACAGTGAAAGATTAAATTTTTACTATTTCTCAGGTTAGCCTGGAGTGTGTACATCGATGGGGGATAAGTGCTATGAGTGTTTTGCAAATATATTTCCTATCTTCAGAACTCGCATCTATTTCTAGACTTACTATCTATTCGAGTTAATGAAAGCAGTCCTAGTTTGAAGTGTCTGTGATTTTTTTCTTCCATCATCGGTAAACGTTTTTCTGTATTCACTATAGTAACTGCAAAGTTACATATTCCAGATACGGTAAGATTTTTCTTTTAAGCAGACATTTTTCGTATTGCTATTAATAGAATCTTATAATAAAAACAATATGATTATCATTATTTAATAGTTCTTAATAGTTTCAAATCATAGGTAAACTACTATGATTTCAGTACTGTTTCGATTTAAGTTTGCCAGAATTGTGTCATAAGATATTATTACTTATTAATAATACTTCTACTACTATTACAAATACAGACGAATTCCTTTAGTGCGATTCTTTTTGCATTATGAATTGTTACATGTAATAATTATAAATTTTTTCCATGTCGGACATCCATAAACAGTAAAGAGAATGTTT